>NC_068409.1:14057265-14097265 GCF_023724105.1 Carassius gibelio
TTAATAATTGTCAATAATTATATCAATAATATTTTGTTGGTTTGTTGTCATCGTTTTTATGCCAAATTCAGCTGGGATAGGTTTATTGATATAGTGCATATTATAATATTATGCAATGATAATATATTTGTTATGTACTCTATATATATATATATATATATATATATATATATATATATATATATATTGCAATAATCAATATTCAGTAATTTAACCATCCATTAACTGATTACTTTTACTGTATAGGTTGTTTAGTTAAAACAAATTCTCAGTTTTTTGCACACAGATTACCTTTTACGCTAGCAATTATACATTTCTATTTAATACTGTTACCTGTGAATGATGTTAGAATGTGTTGACAGTGTTTTCTTTACTCGACTTTCTAAAAATACTAAAGCAAATTAGCATTTCATCAGCCTCTGTAGATCTGTGAATTCCTGTTCTCTCTTCACTGAAGATGCTATAAACAGAGCCCCCTTCTGCTGCGGTACATGATCATCGCATGCTGATCTTACATCACATCAAACAGACTCTCTCCAGAGGCAATTTAGCATCAAACATCCAATAAATAACTGCAATCAACAGTGACATGCCAATATGGTGCTACGCACAGATCGGGGTGTTGATGCCATAAGATAAGAAATAAAAAAAAATCAATCAGCAGACGAATGACAAATTACACCTTGAGTAACCTTCACTAGCTGCCTGTTGAAATATTCTTACAAAACAAAGGAGTCATGCAGTACATAAAGGAAACTCGGGTGTGTTTTCATGTGTTGTTATGAAATAGTCTACTTTCACTGTTGCAAGGGCTTTCTCGTGTTACAGGCGGTTAGGATTTAATTTAATATCAGTCACATAAAAGTCGACATAAAATCACAGTGTTGTCTTTCATGGTGCTTGTAATCACTCTAACTTGCTTTTTCGTTTGACAGTCCATTTCAGGGCTCTTTGGACTTGAATATGTGTATTTTCCCTGTTTTATGCCACAGATTGACACGTTAGTATGCGCGTCAGTTGTTTTTCTGACCTACCTGCGAGTCGTTTTACCTTGAGCTGGCATTGGCCTGAACTAGACTGGATTGATTGGTGCCGCAGCCACATGCTGGGTCACCAGCCTTAAATAATCCATAATAGAACGGCGAGCTCGAGCGGGAGGCCTTGAACGGTGCATTCACAGTCGCAAATGGACAGTTCAATCAAATTAGAACTAGCAAAAAATATTCCTGTAACAACTAAAATCCTTGAGCCAAGCCTTGACCCAAAAAGTGTGCACTGGTTGGGGGTCCCTGGATGTGCCCATGTAGGCCCCTCCATGGCTGATGGATTTAATGTGGCCCTTGAAACACTCCATCTGTCTATTCACTTCTTTATAGACTGCTGCTCACTGGAGTGAGCCGAGGATTACAGTATCTTATTAGTGCAGGAAAAGAGACAGGCGTTCACTGAGTCATCCTGCCTGTTGGTCCACATGGACCACACATCCAGCTTCAGAGCACCTGAGGACAATGGCTTCTAATTTTATTTTAATTTTTTGCTGCTTAGGTTTTTGTGTGGTGGTATGGATTCTAGTTTTGATGCTTTGTCTGTCTGATGCATTATTTGGGAATTTTTGTTATATTAGCAGTGTTACCGTACAAGTTGTGTGTTCAAATACCGACCTCTGTGCAACATTTATGCTCTGAAAGATACCTCAAATAATTTGGCTTGTTGAGGACGGGTACATTTGAAATGGATTTTATTTTATTTTATTTTATTTTATTTTATTTTATTTTATTTTATAATTTTGTTTAATTTTAATATTAGTATCAATGTATGTAGATATCAATTTATTTACTTTTTATTTTCTCTTGGGTTTTTGCTATCATATGATTTTATTATTTTATACATTTATTTAATCTATTTATTTTATGTACTATTTTTGTTTTGGTCAGATTTGAACTGAAGCATGTGTGTTCAGTAATTATTTTATTTATTGCTTCATTATCTGTATTGTTTTTATTTGATTTAAAATTTGTGTTAATGTGATCTAGCTAATATTTGTTTTATTTAATGAAATTACTTTTGGAATAAGGCTGAGGGAGAGAGGAGGGGAGAAGATGGAAGAGGGAGATGTGAACTCGTGTTGACCTCGTAAGCATCATGGCTCGATGTGTCGGTGCGCAGCTCTGAATTCTGTCACTGTTTTAATGGCATTTTTTTGAATTGCTCGGATTATTCATTTGTTTGTTTACCTCTCTAGCTTTGGCCGCTGTTTGAGGTCTCAGACGTCCAGAAGCGATAACGGATAATGAAAAGAGCATAATGCATTGAAAGAGAGTGATATGTTTGTCAAACAACATGGTAAACATTACATTATTCAACACAGTTCAAAACACTAATGTGTTTTAAATGCGTATTTACCTCTCTAATTTAGCACTAATGGTAAACATCATTATTGCCACTAGCGTGTCCATACAGGTGATGGAAGCCATTATCTGTAAGATCCAGTGCATCAGAGAGTGACACTATATTCCAAGTCAATAGAAAAATAGAAATTCCACAAGCTGACCTTCTGACTGATAGTAGTGTGTCGTTCTAGTGTAAATCAGTTCCCCCTTAATCCCAGCTCCCTTTGATGAATCTTGGCTTCTCGCGCTCTAGATGCGACCTAATTGAATTTCCTCAGTCACAATGAAAACTTACTCCAACCTGCCAGTTTTGGGCTGTGCCTTTGATAAGCAAATGACCCCCGTGGAATTGAGGTCACCGGCAGCAAAAACAAGAGTGAGTGGAAAAAAATCAAGTCTTTGCGCCAGTCAAGCCTCTGCATCCACTCACAAGAGAATAAGAGCAGCGATGTCCCTGCGGGTCTGTGAGCCTTGTCTGTATTTCTAGACACACACATGCTGTTTGATTTAGCAGCCTCATCCCCCTCACAATAAAAGTCCTGTATAGCTCTAATGAGAACTGTTACTCACACATTTGGAAGGATAACATACTTGAATAATGCATCTTTTTGCCACCTAGTCGCTCCTCTAGCAGCATTTTCCGCTCCTTTTGGAAGCTGTTGGTGCAAACACAAGGAACAGATGTTCGCTGCTGCAATAATACGTAGAGCAGTCACTGCACAGTCACGCAGGGACAGAGATAAAGTTATGGTGTAGTGTGTCAGAACGGGATGTTATCATATCCCTGGATTCTACTGTAAATGCACCATCGAATCCGACCAGGACCCTGTAGTTCCTTGGAGGAAACATCTCATCTATGGTTTTTCCTGTGAGACTGGGCTTTCTTCAAATAACACAGTTGAAAGGATAGTTTAAGACTGAAATGATGTAAATTCTGTAATGATTTACTCACTCTCATTTTGTTCCAAACCTGTAATTTTATCTAGAAACTATTTAGATTGGTTGCAAACCATATCTTTTATTTTCCACTGAATAAGGACAGTCATACTTTGGAACTTTGGAGCAACATGAAGGTGAATAAATGATAGCAGTTATTTATATATTTATTTTGTAATTTTTCAAAATGGGGGTAAAAATCCCTATACAGAATGGTTAATATGTTATAAATATAGCTAGTTTCATAAGTTTTGGAGAATTTATATTATGTATTTTTTGGCTACCTCATTTTATTTTCTATTATTATTATTATTATTTTTTATTTAGTTTTTTTTATTTATTATTAACAGAAGCTAGGAGTACAGAGTACTACGAATATTTGTCTATGTTTAAGAACAAAATCTTATTTAATAAAAAAAATACTTTATTATTTATATATTGGTATAATATTATATGAGAAATACATTTCATTCTACATTTTTAGCATTTTAATTTAGTTAGATTTTTTTTTAAACTTGTCTTACCAAAAAAAAAAAAAAAAAAAAAAAAAAAAAAAAAAAAAAAAAAAACTTCATGAGTTAAAGACCTATGCTTGCATAAAGTTATTTCTTTATTTTTTTGCAGAGTGTTGCATTTTTAAAACACTGTTTAAAAAAAAATACTAAGAAGAAGAAGAAAAACAATTTCTGTGTGTGTGTGTGTGTGTGTTTTTTTTAATCTCTGTATTCCTTATGATGCATGCATTGAATTCTGGGAAATGCCTGGGAACTGGCTGACCTTGTGGTCTGTTATGAAAAATGCACTCGGTTCAGCTCACCCCAGAATTGAAAGCAGCATCATTATTAATCTTTTTCTGAAATTTTACGTCTGTATTTAATAATTTGTTAGATGTCAGCGTAGAAAAATGGGACGGGTTATGAATTTTTAACAATTAATTTTGAAGGTGTGCCGCATGTATTGAGTATGCAGACACACAACACGACAAAAGCATAAAGCAATAACTCAGAATTACGATTCCATCTCCACAGGGCCTTTTTTTCTTTGAGGGTCTAATAAATGTGTCTTCATTTTGGAATAATTTCCTCCATCTGTGAGGGTTTTACAGTATTGGAAGCGGGTGTTCGCATGTGACATTTGGTCTAAGAGTCAATTATTCTTTACCCGCGTGACCTCTCAGACTCCAAAGGAAGGGTTGCTACAGCGACCTCGCTCAGGGACTCAGGGGTTAAGGTTTTAATGGTGTTCCTAGTCAAAGACTTCATCCTCGGTTAATTACTTATTATACAAATTTGCATTACAGTATTATCTTGGCCTATCATGCAGCTAAATCTGTCATGCAGGAAAAGTGAATTTTCATGCCTGAGTAGCGGTGCAAGCCATGTGGCATATTCACAAAAGAGAATAAACCAAATGTGGCGGCCTCAGCGGTTCGTCGTGAAGCGCAGAGGGAGTACAAGGTCAGAAATCCGGGTAATTGCTGCTAAAAGAAACAAAAAGCAATTAATAAAACAATCAGTGTTTAAGATGGCTTTTCCTCTGACTATTTCAGGACTACGCCTGTTTCCCTTAATTGTATTTTACCATTTAATTAGAACGATAATTACATTCTCTTAAAAAAATCACCCCTTTTAGTGGTGTAATATCATAACTATTTCCGCTCATATTGAATTGGTTACGCAATCTGAATTAATTGCAATGCGAGCAGAGCAATTAATTGAGAGTGTGTTATTTTCAGTGCACTTATGTTTGTCTGGATTAGAGATTTGCACATTGAATCTTATATTTCTGACCCGTTGCAAAAGTGTTTCAAGCCTTCAGTGAGGATTAAAGTCCAGACGTTGTGTCAGAGGAGAGCGAGATTGTCTGAGAGGTCCATTTTGATGTTGACGCCCTGAGTAACACTGGAGGGTGGTTTAAATCTAACAGTAATTGCATGTGCTCCTAACGTCTGCCAAGAAAGTGAGACACAAGCACTCTGAGCTGCCCTTTTTCTTTCCTCCTAGAGACTCTCTGCCTAGCGGTGATGGATGTGATGTACATTGATTTGAGACAGACAGGTTGGAGCAAGAACTCAGATGACCAGCAGGAGTTGAGATGATGCATTTCTGTCACATTGCAGGAGCGTCTGATGGAGTTCACATTTTTAATATGAATATTCCATTGATGCAAAACATTCAATTTGAACATTGAAATGTCCAAAAATCAATTTGAATGCAGCCCTGATGCTTTAAAGAAATATTCAAGCATGATGCAAAAAATCTATTATAATGTTGGCATGATGCCCAAGAATCTGTTCAAACATTTAATTTTACCTAAACATTGATTTGGATGTTTTTAAATGAACCTATGATAACCTAACAAAAAACATGTGAATTGAGGAAAATAGATTTGCACATTTGGTCTCATTTATTATGTAACATTTCTTAATGCAATTTTTTTAAATGTTTAATTATACACAGTTACTTCTAATTTCAAACAAAACTATCCTGTAAAAAAAAAAAAAAAAAAATTAGTTCCTTGAAACTACAAATGTGAGTTATTACAAGTGATTTTTAAAAAAAATGTATTTATTTATTATTATTATTATTTTTTTTTACTTAATGTTATTTTGTATTGTATCAACTTATTTAAGCAATCAAAGGGATTAAACTAATTTACAAATTTATGTTCACTCAACTTAAAAATTAAAATCTTGACCGTTTTTCTCACACTCGAGTCATCCTAGGTGTATATGACTTTCTTCTTTTAGATTAATCTGATCGGAGTTATATTAAAAATGGTACAAAAGAAACAAAAAGCAATTAATAAAACAATCAGTGTTTAAGATGTATTTCCCTCTGTTTCAGGACTACGCCTGTTTCCCTTAATTGTTTTTTACCATTTAATTAGAACGAAAATTACATTCTCTTAAAAAAATAACCCCTTCTAGTGGTGTAATATCATAACTATTTCCATTCATATTGAATTGGTTGCGCAATCTGAATTAAATGCAATGCGAGCAGAGCAATTAATTGAGAGTGTGTTATTATATGAACAAACAATTTTAAGTTGTGCACTAAGCTTAATATAGTTTATTGTAACAATTTACTAAGAAGTTTACATGGCTGCCTTAAAATTATGAGTTAAATAAACTTCAACACAAATTAACAAGACAAAAGCTTGTTTGAAAAACTGATTATTCTGTAATGACTGCACAAATAAACCATAACTATAAAATGTCAAATTTTTTATAACATGCAAAAAAAGAAAAATAGTAATAATAATAATTAAATGTCTGGTAGGCGTATCTTAGTTTTAAATATGATAGAATTAACTGCTGCTTGAATGAAAACATTAAAACACATTAAAGCACACAACTCAAGTTTCTAATTTCTAACAGTACTTGAGAAAAATGGCTCATGGACATTGAAGAACATGCAGAATGCATTTCATAGGGCCTTAAAAAAGTATTTGTGAACAAGGTTGGATGGAGAGATAATCAAGATTGGAGGGAGAGAGATTATGGGAGAAATTAGGAGGAAGGTGGTTGTTGAGGGGGATGTGGACATCTTCAAGGTCACCCTTTCGTGTTGAGATGAGCGATAGCTAAGGAAGAAAATATCAGACAGGCTTAGGGGTTGAGGAGATGGTCCAGAGATAATGAAAAGAAAAATGATCTTTGTCTAACCCCCTCCCTTCATCCTCAAAGAGAGCTTTATTATGCGTTACACAGTTTGTGTTGTTGGTGTTGGTTAACTCTGATGATGTTCATTTGTAATTGTCAGCTAAAAATGAATCATTTTGTTGGATGACTTCACACCAGTTGTATAGACATTATTCACCCGCTGCAGCTGACAAATTATCACTTCATCCCTCTTTTTTTTTTTACAATGTATTTTCATAAAAAAGACTTCTGAGCTTTGATGGGATAATCCTAGCCACTCATGTCTGAATGGAAATGCACAGATTGAGTACCCAGGAAAAATCTCTCCCACTGGAAGCTCACATAAACATTAATATCTGTTTATTTATTAATTCATCCCAGAAAGCATATTAGATTTTGGGATTTTCTATTTTGAAGTGATTTCGTATGTCGTACGCTTCCTGCATTTAGCTAACAATGATTGTGACAGCATTCAATCATCTGTCAGTATTCCATGAATTTGCCAAGTAACAAAAAAACTAAAAAAAAGTTTATCTGCACAAAACGTAGTTTGTTAATTTGTTTGCCCTCATCTCAAATAGTTGGCAGCTCTTCAATGGACATGGTGAACCTGCAAAAAACCTTTGGAAACAGTGGACAGTTTGCCACTTCTGTGAAAAGTTTGACAGCTGTGATCAATTTTGCATTGTTGCCAATGTTTAGATGCACCACTGCCAGTAAAGAGCTGCTAATTTCCGCCAACTAATTTGCCAGACATTAACTATAAGTTTGATACAAATAAACAGTTTTTACAAGGGCCTGGCCTCTGTTCGCATCTGTTGAAAGACTGTTTCTGAATGCCTCTATCTGTCTCTGTCTGAGGCGCGGAGCTGAACATGTTTGCTTTGTCTGGTTTGGTCCCAGGACTGCCGGTGATGCAGGTGAAGATTGACATCTCCAGACAGCAGGTGGAGAAGATCTTCGGTCTGGAGGATTACTGGTGTCAGTGTGTGGCCTGGAGCACTACAGGAACCCAGAAGAGCCAAAAGGCATATGTGCGCATCGCCTGTGAGTTCAGCTCTGCTATCTTAGAACACAAACATTTTGACCGAATGCCGTTTTATAATCTGTGTGAGTGTGATAAATGGAATCACAGTGGTTCTTAATCCCAAAATGGTTCTTAATCCCAAAATGGTCTCAGGTCTGTATTGATCTGGATTGGAGAAAAAAAAATTAAATAAATAAATGCAAAAACTAAATGCAAATAATAAACTGCAACTAATTGTGCAGTGAAACGCAGATATAATAAAAAGATAATAACAATGCAGTTCCAAAATAAAGAAATATTTATATTACCGAGCAATAGTAATATATATATATATATATATATATATATATATATATATATATATATATATATATATATATATATATATATATATATTTATTTGGTAAAAAATACAGTAAAACAGTAATATTGTGAATAATATTAACATATAACTGTAATAATAATATAAATTAAAACAAAACAGAATAAAATATTATTTTATTTTATTTTCCTGTGATGGCAAAGAAAAAATTTCTGCAGCATTTCTCTATTCTTCAGTGTCACATGATTATTCAGAAATCATTTTAATATCTATGAAATGTATTTCCTAAATAGAAAAAAAAAACATACTTAGGGATTATCAACAAAATAGGAAGAAAACCTCTCCAGTATTTTTCTTGTTATTACCGACATAACATTTTGAAACCAGACTACATTATTTGGGTTTACGTGGCTAAATGTGTTGTGTGCCATCAGTTATTGGCTTAATATAATATCCTTATGATTAATTTGTAAGTATTTTTGTTTATTTAGTTAGTTATTTTGTATGTTGAATTAAATGATGTATTGGTATGAGCATCGTTTCATCATTTCGACCCCAATGTAAAATCTCAGTCTCAAAGCAAAACAATTGAGGATCACAGGTTAAAGCAAATTAGTTAATTTCCATCTTCCACTAATAAATACAGACCCTGAAATAAAATTAATAGCTTAACTCTTTGGGTGTTGTGAGTGGAAAACACGATAGCTGCTTAACAGGTGTTTCCTCCCATAGATATTGACTCCATTTCTTTGAATACCTTGATAAGCAAATACTGTGTAAACAAAGTCTTTTGGTAAAATGCATGTCAAAACAAATTAATTAGTAATCCCTATTGTCTTTAAAGTGCTCTACTTCACAGTAGCATATACTCTTTTTTTTATCACTCCACCGTAGAGTGTTTTGATAATGATATGCTTTCTATTAAAAGTTATTTTGAAATTCCATTTAGCCAATCAATCTAACACTTATGTTTCGTTTTTCCCCAAGGCTGATTGATTCAGTTGGTTTTATATGACTTATTTAATGTTTGATTGGGAAGTTTGATCAGGAAGAGCCTGTGGCAAGGAAATCTGCTAATCTGCAATGTAACACTTTGTAATTGCCTCAAGAGGCCTGGTGGTTTTGATATCTCTGTGTGATTAAACACCAGGAAACCGCAGCACCACACCGCCTCGCTCAGAACAAACGTCAGCACAAAACAGAAGAGAAGATGTCCTTACTTTAAAGTAGCATCTAAAGGAAGATACGATACAGTCATGTGTATATATATATCATTTAAAACAATGAATAAAGCATTGTGCGATTAAACTGGATTTGGGATTTGTCTCCGTATGGTGCTTATAAATATTCTGAATGGATATTTATCTAGATTCACCTCTGATTTACTTTGGTGTAATAAGAAGGACTTTTACAGAAATGCTCCCCTTAGAAGAAAAAGGAAACGTCTCACCAAAGAATGATTACAGTGACCAGGGGCTCTGAAAATGTACTTTAAAAGTGGTTCAAACAGTTTGTGTGCTACATAACTTTCAGCCTGTCCCTCCACACAAAGTGCCATGAATTCTGAGCACTTTCAATATAGCACATGAGTCATATGGACCACTTTTGTGTCTGTTGTATGGTGCTTGAGTCTTTTCTGGAGTTTGAAAGCCCCAGTCCCCATTTATTGTAATTGTACTAAGGTGAAATATTCCTTTAACATACCTCTTTTCTTTGAGAGTTTTCCCCTCAAAGTCATGACAATGTCATCTCAGGACTTGATGGCCATCTAATCCTTTGTGCCTCCCCTATTCCCATTAAATCCTATTTAATTAAATCGAATGTCAAAGACCCCTCTTCACCTCTTAATGTTTGCAGAGGCCTGATTGCTGAAGACAGGCATGACATCTGTTTTGAGGAATCTAAATGACTGGCAGTATCATCATTATTGAGAGAGATTTTATTCCCCAGCATCTGAACCGAAGACAAGTCTGCTGTCTCAATGGACACCACCTTCCAAAAGCTTTTTCGTGTCAAAACAGCTATAAATGTTTATGCAAATATTGTTTGGAAATTGTGCCATCTGTTGTCAGGAGGGCAAGAAAGCCCTCCATCAAGAGTAATGCAATTTTGACGAGCAAATACAATTCGACTCGCATCAACACTTGTCCCAGGGGTTTCAGGTAGAGTGGGTGGTCGTGTGGATACCACAGCCTCGGTGCACTATCAAGTAGTGGAGGAAGATAATGCAATTCCTCCTTGTTGATGCTTTGCCTTTGGGCTGCAGACAACCATTCTCTGAAGCAACCAAGCAGGGTCTAATAAGCACTCGGGTCTGTGACATGGATGCTTCTAAGAGAGAAAGGCCACTCACAGCTCCTGGTGAACATACACGGTGCAAACAAAGCCCTGAGTTATTATATGAAGGAGCTCTGGACCCAAAATACCCATTGCCAAATATGAAACGGATAATGTTAGATTAAATGGCTTTCAGTTTACCTTCCTGGTGATAGATATACACATTCTGATCCACTTTATCACTACTGGAGGATTTTAGTTGATATTTTTGCTTGAGATCCCACAGAAAATTAAAAAAGAGAAACATGCAATCGGTTTAAAATCTCAGTTGTTTCCCCAAGATTTTTCATTAATGCCCTCTTCACATTGATTTGAAAACTAAAGACAGTGAGGTGAAAATTTGTGTCTATATAAAATCTAAACACACACACATGAAGGCCTGAATTTAAGACTTATGTATTTGAATTTAAAAGAAAATGTATGTACATCTGGATTACACAGTTGCGTTACACAGAAATGCATTACATTAATGCATTACTGTAACCTAATTACTTCTCCTGGTAATTCAGTAGTAATGTGTAACATTTTACATTTATGTAATTTGATTAGTTACTTATGCCAATAGAATTACTTAAGTTACAAATGCAATGTTAAAAGTAATGAAGTAAAAATCATGTTTTGCGCATCAATATTCCCTTTAATAAATCAATGGAGAATTTGAGCTAAAATGGAGATGAGTCTTACAACATTTAGATGCAATGAAATGTCGTATTTCAGATTGTATTAATCATATTTCAAAATGTTGCAACATATTTTAGTCTCGGATTATAGTTTGGGAAAATTTCAAGTGAATGTGTACAAGATTAAGTCACAGTAACACTAATATAAGTAAAATCAAATGACTCATTAGAACTGATTAAGAAGCGTCAGCATTACAATTCTATTACAAAAGGCTTATTCCTCACAGCGTGTCTTCTTCCAAAAATGAAAAGTTGAACTTGAATCTTTCTTTATATATGGAGCTATTTTATAGGTGAGATCAGACTGGAAAGACTATACCTCGTGTTGGGTTCATACAGATTATTTTATCAATATTTGTTTTCGACATGACTGACTTTATTTAATAATAGACACTTCAAGCTTTATTTAGATATACTGTATTTCTCAGGTCATTTTCATTTATTTTAGTGATTCGTTTCAGGAAGATATTCACAGAGACTGAATGCAGAAAGCGCACCCTATTTGTTTTATTTATTTTACAAAAAAATTATAATAAAAATAAAAATAGGCTACTTGTGTATTTTTTTTCAGTCATTATTAAATTAATGAAAGAATGAGTTTATTTTTGTAGTGTATTTTCTAGGTTTGATAACTTGAAAAGTAAACTTGAAAGTAAAGTAATTAGTAATCTGATTACTTTATAAATGCTGTAATCAGTAATGTAATCAAATTACAGTTTTAAAGAAGTAATTAGTAATTTGTAGTTGATTACTTTTTTTGAGTAACTTACCCAACACAGCTAATAAACCTGATGCAAATTTGTCAGTGATGCAGAAATGAAACAGAAGATTTCTATAGTAGTATGAGTAAAATAAATTAGTTTTAAATGCACAGTAACCAGGTTCATGCATTTGACATGCAGTTTCAGTCTCGTACATCTTAACTAACTGAATAACAATCTTATTTAACCATGTTCATAATTTATAACTAAGTAAATCATGTTTTCACAATTGCACTTGTGCATAATGCATCATATCCTGCACACATATGCACAAAATGTCAGAACACATACTCACCATGCCATTTCAATTTATTTTTTGCATATTGTTGGGCATATGCAATCATTACTTATATATCTTTAGTTTATTATGCACATCGGGAAGTTTATATGTTTTAGGTACAGTTGTGCTTTTAGGTTTGAACATAAATGTTCCAAATGCACCTAATAACTAATTAATAGAATGATTTTGCTCTGCAGATCTGAGGAAGAACTTTGAGGAGGAACCGCTGGGTAAGGAAGTGGCACTGGATCAGGAAGTCCTTCTGCGCTGTCATCCTCCTGAAGGTGTTCCTCCTGCAGAGGTGAGAGCAACAAGTAAACATGTTAACACCCAACAGCTCTGCTAATTATCCCTCTCGTTAATGTACTCGCACAAATGTACCAACGAGCCAGAGATCTGACGTCTTTCACCATATTCCGTCTGTTCTATGAGTAGGACTTGGATGAGGAGCCACACAATGTGATTTGGCAGCTCTGGGAGTCCCATTAATAAAACATGTATTTTTTGCACTGGTGCAGGAGTAGGCCTGCCTGCGACCAGCTGTTGCAGCACAAAATGACCATACCTTCAAACCTAACAGCAGCGACATATTAGTGCTGAATTGTCGCATTCATCTCCACTTTCACAACAAAAGTGACTGATATGTTTGGCATCATTCATTCTGTATCTTTTTTTTTCAGTCTTTTTAAATATTATCAGAATCCCAATTCCTGCTTTTAGTTCTATTTCTGATATCAAATATATAATTTTTTTTTTTATTGTACAAAGACTGAAAAATTATAATCCACTTTTCTGCTGCCCCATGCTGCTATGCAGTGCCTGCCAAAATTTAACATCTTCAGCCGAGGCAGGGTCTTTGGGAGCTGCCCAGAATGGCCGCTGGATCCGGGAGCATACAGAGTGTTTTCCATCCGTTTGAGCCAGATTAAAGCTGTGAAATGTTTTCTCTGTGTATATGACTAGGTGGAGTGGCAGAGAAACGAGGAGCTGATCGACCCCAAGACTGACCCCAATTTCTTCATCACGGTGGACCATAATCTCATCATCAAACAAGCCCGCCTGGCAGACACAGGCAACTACACCTGCGTGGCCAAGAACATTGTGGCTCGACGAAAGAGCTCCTCGGCTACTGTGATTGTCTACGGTGTGTTTCTTCTCATACTTCGCTCCATTCTTAAATCCCAGATAAATGGACTTTACCTTTCAACAGTCTGACAAAAGTTTGGGATGGTTTTGACCCAGAGTCAGGGGTAATTTACTGAGAGAGGTAGGCTAGCTTTGATGGACAACTCTATTTTGATCAGACTTTGAGAACAAAATGTACTCACTGCTTAACCTTGCGAAAGATTATCTGTGTTTACTACTATTACAGCAGTAGTAGTCTGCCTCCAATTCATTTTGAACATTATTTATTTATTTATTTATAAGCCTGGAAAAAAAACATGAAAGTTATTAGAATCGTTTACTTTTTTAGATGAGAAAATACTCATTGTAAGTTTGATCACCTATATTTTTTTTTTAACAGCAACATTTAAGATGTTTTGCAAGTTGCTCCACGTGATTTTCATGTTGTGAATATTTTTATTTAAATATGCAGACGTACAGTACAGACCAAAAGTTTGGACACACCTTCTCAGTCAAAGAGTTTTCTTTATTTTCATGACTATGAAAATTGTAGATTCACACTGAAGGCATCAAAACTATGAATTAACACATGTGGAATTATATATGGAATTATATACATAACAAAAAAGTGTGAAACAACTAAAAAAATATGTAATATTCTAGGTTCTTTAAAGTAGCCACCTTTTGCTTTGATTACTTCTTTGCACACTCTTGGCATTCTCTTGATGAGCTTCAAGAGTTAGTCACCTGAAATGGTCTTCCAACAGTCTTGAAGGAGTTCCCCGAGAGATGCTTAGCACTTGTTGGCCCTTTTGCCTTCTGTCTGTGGTCCAGCTCACCCCTAAACCATTTCGATTGGGTTCAGGTCCGGTGACTGTGGAGGCCAGGTCATCTGGCGCAGCACCCATCACTCTCCTTCTTGGTCAAATAGCCCTTGATGCCTTCAGTGTGACTCTACAATTTTCATAGTCATGAAAAAAAAGAAAACTATTTGAATGAGAAGGTGTCTCCAAACTTTTGGTCTGTACTGTACAGTGTTGGGGGTAACGCATTACAAGTAACTCGAGTTACGTAATCAGATTACTTTTTTCAAGTAACTAGTAAAGTAACGCATTACTTTTTAATTTACAAGAAAATATCTGAGTTACTTTTTCAAAAAAGTAACGCAATATTCTTTGTTTTTCCATTTATTGACTGACAAGTCTCCAGTCCCCATACTGAGAGAAATCAGAAGTACAGAGGCGTTGTGTGCACTGTGTAAACATGATGTAGTTCTAGACTAAATGTGAATGTGTATTAATTCATCCCACTCACAAAAGAATTTAGAGTTAGTATTCATCAAAATGAATTAAAACAGTGAAATACAAACTTAAAATATGACACAAACCTGCAATAATTAAATGTTAAATAACACAAATGTATCTAATCCCATTTTATTAACTTTGCTGCTGTCCTTTGAAGATCCAGTTTAACCATACTAATAAGCAAAAATGACTTTAGATAAACTAACTATTGTGCTTCATTGTTTTTTTTTATTGCTGAAGAGTGTTGAATCTTCTTCTCCTGTGTGCTACTGTACAGACGTGAATTTACTTTTCCTTCAGCCTGAGGTTTATTCCTTACGCTTTTTGGTGTGAAAGGGCTTTTACATTTGCTATAAATAGAACTTCTTATATTAAAAACAATCAAGCCCTGCCAGTGTTGGGAGTAACGGTGTTTAAGTATAACGGCATTACTAACGGAGTTAAATTTTAAGTAACGGAGTAATCTAATTAATTTCTTTTCCCGTCATTGCAACGCTGTTATTGTTACTATAGACAGTAAAAGAAATGGACACAACGACCCCATTGGAACTCAATTGAGACAAATGAAGCCCATTTTTAGCGTTTTTTAGCACTTCCGTTTCTGACGCGCAGGCTCAAACAAAGCTTGACGACGTCAGCATCCTGTCTGAGTGGCTGTGCGTGCAAACTGCCATCTTTAATCTTGCAGAGAAAGTGAGCTTGAGCGTGGAGTTCTTTGTCGTGAGTGAGCAGGAGTAAGTATTCTGATTAATTATTTTGTATAGTATTTTAAAATGTAACGCCAGTACGCCATATTAAGTTAATTGCCTGCGAGCTTCTCCTCCTGTCTGTACGGTAATGCGACATAGAGACGAGTGGTTATGACGCAATCGTTAGCCTATTTTTAACAAAAACTGTTTATACGGGGCCATAATGTAACGTAATAGGTGTAGGTAACGTGTAGGTAATGGAGCCCTTTATACATTGTCGTGTATCTTTAGAAATAAATAATGGACAAACAGAGTCTTTAAATGCCTCAGATGTAAAGTTATTTGCTGTCAAAGTGACGCCAAAATGAATGGGAGTCAATGGGAATGCTGACGCAAGTGAAGTTCTGCTAAAAGATGGCAGCCCCCACCCGACTTCAACTTCCGGTCGAGTTCCTTGCCCCCTGATCGTTACTGAGAATGTAAAGTGTCGCGTTACTACAGTTAGGTTGAATAAAGCGCGAGGAGTCATGCTTTGGCTAGTGGCTACACATCAGCTGCCTGACACCGTTGCAAATCCGATGATGATTGGCTGGGTGGGCGGTGCCCTGCTCACGCTGTCTCACTGCACGCTCTGACAACCACTAAACACAAGACGGCATCAGCGATAATGTCGTTCTCGAACTGGAAGTAACGGGAATTAAAGGCTAGAATGTTTCTGTAACATGCACGGTATGCCCAGGAAAAAATACTTTTTTTCCACCTCACATCAACACATGTTACTGTAATGAATATTTAATGCTGTGTTCACACCAGACGCGACTTGCACGAATAAATTAGTTTAAAAAATATTTCATGTAGTTGAATGTAGTTGTTTTAAACTCAAATATGCGGTTTATTTATAAAGACAGCGTCTATTTAAGAATGTGTTTCGCTGATTTTCGGAGGTGTCTATTCACGTCTTTGCATTGACTTAACATTGAAATCACTCGTGCCAGACGCTCTATTCTATTTGCGTCTTGTGTGAACGCACCATAAGAGTTGGATAGTGTTCTGTTTATTGTGCAGTAACCTTAGGCCTAATATAGTAACCTTAGGCCTAATATACAGTTACAGAGATTTGCACTAATGGCCAGCTTTCCCTTTGTTTCTTTTTACCCAAGTTTAAATTTGTTTGTCTTAATTTTGCACTTGAATTTTATTTTCAATATTTATTTTTATGTTTTATTTGTATGCATATCATATGGCAGGCTGCAATCTATTGAGTTCAAATAAATACAAAATTTTGTAAAATATTTACTGTTTTTATTCTTCAATTAGTTAATATAAACATCTTATATATTAAAGATGTTATATGACATACCGTAATAGCATTATGGAACATAAAAAATAACGTCACAGTTACTTTGCTGAGTAACTAATTACTTTTACAATGTGGTAACTAAGGAACTAACTCAGTTATATTTTAGGAGAAGTAATTTGTAACTGAAACTAATTACTTTTTTAAAGTACGATGACCAACACTGAGCCTTGCTCATATTTAAAAAGTAACGCAAAAGTAACGTAATGCATTACTTTCCATAAAAAGTAACTAAGTAACGTAATTACTTAATTACGTAATTTTTTGGGGAGTAACGCAATATTGTAATGCATTACTTTTAAAAGTAACTTTCCCCAACACTGGTACTGTACATTTAGAAAGTTATATTTTTAGGCCTTTAAAGGGGTCATATGATGTGATTTCTAATTTTCCTTTCTCTTTGGAGTGTTACAAGCTCTTAGTGAATAAAGAAGATCTGTGACGTTGCAAACACTAAAGTCTCAAATCCAAAGAGATATTCTTTATAAAAGTTAACACTCGCCCACGCCCCCTGAAACGTCTCATTCTAACATGCCCCCACATATCTACGTCAGTATGTGGGAAGATTTGCATAACGCGGCACAGATGTTCACGCAAAGAAAGAAAGCGTACCTTTTATTCTCATTGTAGTATTGTTGTTGCCTCCGCCACCATGTCATATAGACGCTGTGTGTTTCGTCACATGTGGTGGCTGAAAGACCAAGGTACTCTCCTTCATAGAATCCGCCTGCTGCACCGTTCTCAAGTCGGCTGTGGCTGGTCACTCAAGGCTGCAGTGTGTGACGTTCTTCCTTTGAGAAAGCGAAACTACTTTATTTTTGCCTTCCAAATGAAAACGTGACTAGAAATCATGTTTGTGTCATGTTTATAGTGGGTTTTATGTTTTTATCTCCTCGCTCCCACCGGAAAAGGTTCACATTATGTTAAGAGGCAAAACATTTCTGTCTCAGGCTTGAGACATTCAGCCAATCACAACGTGCTGGATAGCTGGCTGCATTTTATAACATATATTTACATGCACTTTGTAGATTTGGCTCAAGTGTCCAAATATATAATTCAGTCATGAAACTCTAGATGGCACAGACTGACGGGTTGTTAACATAACTGATGATATTCAGAGAGTTTAACAACTTGGCACAAACTGATTGGTTCATGCCGCATATGCAGCCAATTAGCTTACTGCTTTGCATTTATATGGCTGGCTAGCATTCACTTGAGTTTCCTGCAGTGTGCTCTCAGAGATTTTCTGAAATCTTCCACCTTCCCAAGCTCCACCTGTATGGATCTGCTATGGGTTATTTTATATGCCAACATATTAAATACTCTTAAATACGCACTGCCCCATATTGCCATATGCAATGGCACACTCAAGTTTCTTGACTTGCTTGCAGCAGCAATAATCTACAACTACAGCAATAACCAACAGGAGCAGCGATTCAGCTGCAGCGTAGCAGATCTATTCCTCCAAGACCAGATACATTAACATTTTCATATTCATCACCATGCTAAAATCTTCATGATTTAAATACATTTGAACCCATTATGCTTTCTGGAATACCAAGGTACGCTCCTTCGTAGAATCCGCCTGCCACACCGTTCTCAAGAAGCCCACCTCTGCTCAATCAAGCCAGCCGCGGCTCATTCTAGACCGCGGCTCAATCTATGCTCACTCAAGGCCACAGTGTGTGACATTGTTCCGTTGCAAAAGCGAAACTACTTTGTTTTGCCTTTCAAAAGAAATCATGTTTATATCACGTTTATAATGGGTTTTATGTTTTTGTATCATCACTCCGACTGGACAAGGATTTACAATATGTTAAGAGGCGTGACATTTCTGTCTCACGCCTGAGGCATTTAGCCAATCACAATGTGCTGGATAGCTGGCCAATCACAGCACACCAATCTTTTAAGAGAGATGAGCCTTGTGAAAATCGACGCGTTTCAGAAGGCGGAGTATTGCGAAGAAACAATAATGTACAGTATGTGAAAAAATAAATAAATAAATAAATAAATATATAAATATATATATATATATATATATATATATATATATATATATATATATATATATATATATATATATATATATATATATATATATATATATATATATATATATATATATATATATATATATATATATATATATATATATATATATATATTAACTTGTATTATTTTTTTTACCTTAATACCAGGTAATGGGGAAGTCGTGGCCTAATGGTTAGAGGGTTGGACTCCCAATCGAAGGGTTGTGGGTTCTAGTCTCGGGCCGGACGGAATTGTGGGTGGGGGGAGTGCATGTACAGCTCTCTCTCCACCTTCAATACCATGACTTAGGTGCCCTTGAGCAAGGCATCGAACCCCCAACTGCTCCCCGGGCGCCGCAGCATAAATGGCTGCCCACTGCTCTGGGTGTGTGCTCACAGTGTGTGTGTGTGTGTGTGTGTTCACTGCTCTGTGTGTGCATTTCGGATGGGTTAAATGCAGAGCACAAATTCTGAGTATGGGTCACCATACTTGGCTGAATGTCACTTCACTTCACTTCACTTCAAAAATAAACACATTTCATTACACCAAATACACAAAATAATGTTCTTTTTAGCAGCATCATATGACCCCTTTAAAACTAAGGATTACAGCATGGGCACATACTGTTGTTACTTCCTTTTAGCTTAGCTCCACCAAAACTGTTCATGCTGTGAATGATTGCAGCGACATTACAACATATCCATTTTTGGAGCAAAGCAGCCAGACAGTGTCTCAGAAATCTCAGCAGAGCTGACAAACACTCACACTGTAGTTGGGCTTGTTGAATTAATGGCAGAAAGTGACTAATGAATAGGGTTTATAAGCTAGCTGACCTTTATTAAAATGCACAGTGGCAGAGCATCGCTAACCCTGGAGGGGTCCCAGGACAAGTGCCGTTCTAAAGGTAGCATGCATTACAACCCTGTACACGCTCTCTGCTAATCCGGGCCGAGGCAATCACACATGACAAATAGTACAGTACTGGGACAGATCTACTGAGAATACTCCTAAACCACAGACGGACATATTAACAATGGACGAATCTGAACTCCCTTTGTCAGAGATAATGTATTTGTTTTATTATGAAGCCTATCCTAAAGATAATAAGTCAAGGGACAGCTGTGTGATTTGCCACTAACGGGAATAAATGCGGACATGGTTTTTAATGCAGGGACTGCAACTCAATCAGAGCAATCAGAGTGTTATGTTTAATAGGAGAACTAAACTGACAATTATTTCTCAGATGACGCTAGATTAGATAAGTTGTTGCGTTTTGTTTGAATTGCCTGATTTGGGAACATTTTGACGGAAGGCTCTGCAAAAGTGAGCTGAGAACATTTTTGCTCTATTGTGTGCTCTTTATGCTGTCAATCAATAAAGCCCTCACAGAGGGAAAAAGACAAATGGTACATGAATGCTAGGTGCAGTGCCTTACAATTTGGAGGTTTCAAATTTTGCAATGTTCCCAAAGCAATTTGCTACCATTGTAGAAATTAATTAAAGAAAAATTCCCTGTGAAAACCTTTTGATCAAAAGAACTATTATGCATGGTCCTTTATGCCATTCTTTTTTCCCCATGGCTTCACATTAAAATGTCAGTTTACTAATTTGAAGTCTTGCAGGCTTGCTTATTGGCTGAACCATAGGTGGTGTGAGAGCTGTTATTAGTGCTGTTGGACAGAGGCCGAGATGAATTTTAACAAGGCTGGACTTGACTTGACACAACGGTGCGCTAAGAGGTAATCAGGACCCGAGTTGCTCCGCAATTTCCTTCTTCGTGGTGAGCAATCAGTGGTAGAAGAGAGGCTAAAGAATTGATTCGGTCTGACCAGAGCAGAATTACGGAGCAGCTCCAGGCACGATATAGAGTCTGACCGCCGATCAAGGCTTCAGGACAACAAATCGGACGAGTTACCGGGGGAAGAAGAAATCAGATTTGCTCTGAATTCTCCCACCAAGAGTGAAGAGGCTGGGATCTTGATTAAAAACCCTGCGTGAACTTTGGACTCGGGATCATTGTGGAATCCTTGCGGGATTATGCATTTCACGAGCCAGGATATTGGTGCCATAAAAACCATACTGTGTATCTGTTTAGAGCAGAAAACCAATATACCCCCCGCGTGAGCGTTGTGAGATGAAGTCTAGGGCATTTCCTTTAAGACATCCAACCCCCATGTGTCCCCCGGTTTGCTCTGTAGATTTAGCGATGACTTTTGTTAATATACAGTTCTTAAAAGGTGATTGAGGGTTGAAAAGGGCAACTGAGGAAAATTTTGTTTGGTTCTGTGGCCACACACACGTGTGTGTGTGTGTGTGTGTGTGTGTGTGTGTGTGTGTGTGTGTGTGTGTGTGTGTGTGTGTGTGTATATATATATATATATATATATATATATATATATATATATATATATATATATAAAATGTTATTATTATTATTCAGAAGTTGCAAGCGATTTGCATGAGGAACAGTACAAAATGAAAAAACAGATTACAAACATCTTGTGACCTCTTAGCTGAATTAAAAGAACACAAACTTTAAAGCTGCTGTAGGTAACTTTTGTAAAAATATATTTTTTAAAATATTTGTGAAACCTGTCATTATGTCCTGACAGTATAATATGAGACAGATAATCTGTGAAAAAAATCAAGCTCCTCTGGCTCCTCCCAGTGGTCCTATTGCCATTTGCAGAAATGCATCCGCTCCCGGTAAGAAATCAACCAATCAGAGCTGCGGTACGTAACTTTATTTGTGTTCAAAATGTAGAAAAATTTATATAATAAGCGAGTACACCATGAATCCATTTTCCAAACCGTGTTTTTGGCTTGTCCTGAATCACTAGGGTGCGCCTATAATAAGTGTTTATATTTGGACTATTTTAGATTGCTTCGGGGGTACCGCGGCGGAGTAACCCAGTACCTTTGTGATTCTTCATAGACATAAACAGAGAGAAGTACTTCCAGCTACGATGTTCTTCCGCGAGACGCAAGCAGTTCTGTTTATTAACCGCTAGAGCGTCAAAAGTTCCCTACCGCAGATTTAAAGTTATAGGTTTGGAAACGTTGCAGGAAAGTGAATTATATGTTTCTAACATTTGGATTTATTTTAATATTTGTTGCTTAATTTATTTGAAAAAAAAGATGCTGTGGAGTTTGACATTATATCATGACTGTTGCAGTGTCTAGTGTAGTGTGACTGCCCCTTCAGGTACACAAGTGACATGATAAACCTATGAAGTTTCATACTTGGGAATGGCAAAATGCAGGGATAAACATGTCAGAGTGGTGCTTCCACTTGACTGTTTGATTTGCTGGTTAGTCTGCCATTCTGTTAATGTAACAAAGCCCACTGTGCTAGGAATTGGTACACAAATCAAACATTTAATACCTCACCCATTTGGAAACATTGACTTTGTCAAAATTGCACAATCTATGAGCACACCTTCTTTTTGAAAATGTAATGACTTTGTAACCATTAAAAAATTATGTTCTATATAGTATAAATGCATGAATTATGAATGAAATCCGGACTTAATACATTTGTATTGTTGCCATTGTCATGTGACCAATTAGTGTCAGTTACATAGCTTCACCGCCATTCACAAATCTTCTCCGATGGCTTCATGGGAGAGTAAAGGGTCCATCAGATACTTCAGAATCTTGGAAGTATTAATCTTTTCACCTATTTTTTTATGAATATTGTGAATCTGAGCATACTGTGCTGTTCGTATGCTGTTTTCGCCTGCTAATATAGTAGTAAAGTATGCAAATTTGGATGTAGCTATTATATGTTAAAGGTATGCAATGGAATTTTGGTCTCTCTATCACAATCTGTGGTTAAAACATACAATTATCAATAAATAATTTTTTCTTAAAGGCCTATAAAACATTCAAAATATAAGATGTTTAAAATTTCTTTAGTCAGGGCTTTCTCTTGTTTATGTAAAGGTTTTGTTTTTTCACAACTCTGGTGGCATTATACAGTATTTACTGGCTGAATAATTAATACAAAAAAAAGGAATCCTCTGTTGTGTACCTTTAATACAAACATACAAAAGTATTATAGTATAAGTTGCTTGCTGGTAGTAGATAAGTGCTGTTCCATTAACACACAAACTGTAAACATCAAATGAATATGAATTGAACGTAAAAACAACTGTGATGGCAACTATCTCAAATGTACACTAGAGTTAGCATAGCGTTGACAGCTGTTGACATTAACGTAGCTTTCGTGTGTTGCTGTAGTCCCCGTGGCCTGCCTTTAAGCACAGAGCTCATGTTTGTGGCTGTTTATCATCCTCGTGCTTGTCGGGTAATCCTGACTCGCTGTGTTCGTTTCCCCCTCTCCTTTGCACTGGGCGCACGAGCAGTGAACGGTGGCTGGTCCACGTGGGCCACATGGTCGGCCTGCAGTGCTGTCTGCGGTCGGGGGTGGCAGAAGAGGAGCCGGAGTTGCACCAACCCCACTCCCCTGAACGGCGGGACGTCCTGCGAGGGCCAGAGTGTCCAGAAAAGTGCCTGCACTGCCACCTGTCCAGGTAACGTGCACCGGGCGTCGCTCACTGCTGTGTAGAGCTAGACTAGCATTAGCTCACAGACCCTTGCACGGTCCCCTTGCTCTGAGGCACGAGTAGCCCCCTCTCTGTAAGATGGCCAGCTTGATTTGCATTAGCTTCTCTGTGCTTAAGCAAAAGTTTTTCAAGGTGTTTTTTTTTTTTTTTTTTTTGAATTATTCATAGCTAAACCAGTGCTTGTGTGTCCATTCCGGCCATCATGCTGATTTTGCTGTGCTCTGTTTTGCTTTCGCTTTTGCTGCATGAAGTCTTTTTCTGTTCAGTTTTAAGCAGGGTCCAAAATTAACTTGCCTGCCAGTGGCAAAGACATATGTTTTTTCCCTGTTTTAGCTGGGGTTTTTTTTTTACGTTCAAGTCTTGATGTTGTTCCTCACATTTGTCCCCAGATGGAGTTCTAGAACTTATTCTATACAGAACTGAATTAAGAATTAAATCTTAAATATTAACCTTATTCAAAATTCCAATTCAATTCTAACATTTTAATTTAATTTGAATTAAGGTAGGAAACAGGTTGCACAATTGCAATGCAGATTTAAATTTACACTACTATTTAAATATTTTGGGGTTGGTAATATTATTATTATTATTATTATTATTATTATTAGCATTATTGAAAGTTTCATGCTCACCAAGGCTATATTTATTAAATATTTTCAGAATTTTAAATATCTGCTTTCTTTTTATTATTATATTTTAAAATGTAATTTTATTCTGTGATGGCAGAGCTGAATTTTCAGGAGCCATTACTCCAGTTTTCATTGTCACATGATCCTTCTGAAATCATTTAATATGTTCATTTGATGTTAAAGAAAAATTTATTATTATTATTATTATTATTATTATTATTATTATTATTATTATTATGTACATGCATACAAATTAATATTTACCAAAACCTTTTTTAAGTGTAATAAGTAAATTGTAACTTTCACAAACCTTAAGAACCTTATTTATTTACTTATTTATTTTCAGTGTAGGGATGCAAAGTTGTAATGTTGTTTACACATAATTTTACAGAAAACAATATAAATATAGTTCATTTTGGACTCGAGGCTCGTCTTTTAAACAGTCAGACAGGGCAGCACAGAGTGATATTTACACGACTGCACATTTTATAAATACAAAGATTAGCAAATGTTTCTGAGTGTTCTATGTCACTGCTTAAGTTGTTTCCCTGACCTCCTTCATTGCTGCTAGTAGTACTTTCAAGGCTTGAGAGGGAACAGATAAAGGAAGAGGAAGCAGCGCGGCTGCTTTTCCTCAGCACTTATTGATCACATGCAGTTTGAAATGGAAGTCAGGCCGCTTCATTTACAGGCTGACATTAGACTCAGGTAGATGGGGGAAGGGATTCTCTTGATTACTGCGATAGGCTCTTGAGTGTATTTCAGCAGGGACAAAAATGGCATTATCCAGGCGCTGCTGACCGGCGGAAAATATCCACGCTTAGTAAACAGGAGAGGAAATCGAAGCTTTTGTCAGCTGCAGCTCGTCTCCTTCGCTCACCCCCCTCTCTTCCTCCACTTCTCCAGTGAGAGGGTTTATCTACTTAAGCCAATCTCCTGTTTCATTACAAAGCATCCAGTGAAATTTAATAAGACGCCACCTCTACACTGCTCTGTAAGTAACGTGCTCTCAAAATATGGCGTTTTTGATGAGCAAAAATACAAAGCATGGGGGAACGCTTCTGACAGAGCTCTGTGGGGATGGATTTCACATGATAACGACTTAAATAGCATTTCTGTGGGGAAGAAGAGAGATTGAGAAGAAAATAAAGGCATGAACACTGTTAAAGATCAATGCTGGAAGTAGAACTTTTGTAGGAAAGCAGTGATGAGAAGTAGAGCGTACTAAAAAATAATCCCCTAATATGTACTGTATACAAAATATGGCAGCCAGTACCGTAAAAAATATGATAGCAGTGTTTTAGGTTTTACAGGGCTGAACTTAAATTTGTGGTAAAAATTTACTGGTGTATTTTTTATATTCTGTGCAATTAAATAAAATATATTTTGTAAACTTGTATAATATACTGGTAACCAGCATAATAATGACACACGAGGAATTAAATTTCATCAAGTAGCCTTTCCACAACTGTGGGAATTTCAGTTTACGTTATTTCACTGTAAACTGACTATTGAAACTGTACATTTAACAGTATTTTACTGTAAAAATAAATACTATATAATACTATGTATAGTAAGATAACGTATTGTGACACCTCGGTTTTGTTCAGTGCAGATAAGTCAACGCTATCTCACGACCAATTTGTACGTATTTTACGAGGTGGCTTATTCGTACGAATTTGTACGACCTCACTCGTACGATTTTATACGACCCCAGTGACGGTTTGTTTAGGGGCGGGGTTAGGTGTAGGTTATTCGTACAAATTCATACGTATTGTGCAACTCGTAAAATACGTACGATTTGGCAACAATCGTATGAATTTGTACGAGTGTGGCCGTACGAATAAGCCACCTTGTGAAAAATGTACGAATTGCTGTGAGATCGGGTTGGATAAGTTGCTTATCGCTGGAAACTTTAGGCCAGAAAGACGGAGGCTGAAAAAATCTGGGAAAATGTAAAAATCTGAAGAAAGCAGATTCACAGTTGTGGCCAGTTCAAGGTTTTTTTTTTTTTTTTTTGATAAGGGTTATGCTGAACGAGCGAGTTGGACGTTGTTCCTGTGGTGGCTTTATTCCCCTGGTGTATCTCACAATCCGACTGATTAATCCTGACATGGGTCACAGTGAGGGAGCCGTAGTGTCCTGGCAAAGGATGACTTAGTTGTGTTCCCAGTCAAAAATGAGCACCTGCCTGCTTTAGTGTGCTGACCAGAGGACCCCAAATCCTGTCAGTGAGAGAAAAGGGGAAGGAGAAAGAGTGACCATCACGTTCCATTCATCACCATACAAAGACACGCACAGACAACTGCAGGCCCTAAAAATTACATCTGAGACTTCATCCCGATTTATCAAAACGTGACTTCTGACTGCAGGAGGTATAAATCATCATTTACTGACTAGCTGCAGGTAGAGGCAGCGTGTTCCCAGAGCACAGTCAGACAGCAGGAGACAGAAAGAGAAACAGCAGAGCTTTGATAAACGACTCTGTATGTGAACACAGTCCATCGCTGCTGTTCTACTGATCCTCAGGACAGGGCGACTTTAAAGGACGTGACGTGATTCTTTGTGTAATGCGGCGAGCGTGCATGCCGCCTGAATGCTGATGAAGCTGGATTCTCTTTGTAATGCGAAAACGTTGGACTAATGTTTTCAAGGCACTCAAAATGTTATCCTCAGCACCAAGGCTGCACAACCAGGTGAAATAAAATAATGGGATTATTATTAACTGCAAAAACGACATTAGGCTGTGAATGTAATTACGTATATATAGTGGTGTGACTGTATTATTGGATTATTAGTATTAGTAGTAATAGTAGCATTAAGATGATTTAAATGGGTTTAAAATGTAAATGTACAATAATTCAAAATTGGACTAAAACAATATAATAACTAAAGTAAAAAGACAACTAAAAAAATAAAATAAAATACACTCACAAGTCCAAAGACAGTTTGAATGTAAAGAGAGCCTTTGAAGTGTAAGTCTTTCTATTGGCAGCAGAGCACGACCTTATTTGGAGTTTTTTGCACATCCTGTTCAGTGTCTTGAATAATGAATTTTATGTGTTTTTTTTATTGCCTGTGATATCTTAGCAGGAGAAACAATAAATGTTAAATGTTTATCATATTGCAGTTTAAATCACTTTTGCATTATTTGTCCATATAATCCCCAAACCAGACTGTACAGTTCAGTTCTGAACCTGAGGACTCTTCTGCATTATATGCTGGCTTGCCATTTCTTCCCCTCTCTCTTTCCTTTTCTCATGGAAAATTATTACCATAGTCTCAAGAATCAATAGTACTTTGGGTTTTTTCTTCTTTCAAATCTTTTCAAAAGGAACAAACCAGTAACTTAACACAATTGGCCAATCAACTGGATGAGTTCAGCTGTGAAGAGTCTAATGTAATAAGTGGGCTTTAAAGGGCTAATTGACCCTGATGAGCCTCTTGTACCAGCTCTTGTTGAATCACTGGCTGGTTAGACCTTTAGTACGGTGAAGAGGCTGCTTCATCTAAACCCGACACATCAGAGATGTCAGACTTCTCATCTAGCACACACACGCACACAAAGACAATCCTCACCTGGAGAGCCTTTGTGACTTTAATAGTCTCTAAGGAGCGAATCATCTAATATAAAATGCAATCCCTCAGACACTTTCAAATTTCACTAACATTTTTCTCTTTTGAGTATCTTTAAAGCTCTTTTAAAGCAAGTGCAGATTAATTCAGATTCTTGGCACTTTTAACATGAAATTGAAATATTACAAAGGGGGAACAAAACAAAAGTTAACATCAGAAAATGCTCAGTTTTTCTCTTTCACTGATGCATTATCGTTAGTCTGATGTGTTCAGCGTGGAACCATGCCAGTGTCTTAACTGATGGAGAACAAACAGGCCTTCCAGCTTCCGTTGCAGTATGTTTTCAGGACTCACACCACATGTTTTCCTCTTCTCTGCATGCTAGTCTGTTTCGCTGAACTTTATCTCTCCGTATCCCCCACCCGTCTTCAAGTTTTTTAACAGATAAAATGTTGGCCTTTATGAATATTAATTAGGCTCACTGCCAAAAAAAAAAAAAGAAAATATTATTTTTTATATAATTCAAAGATTTGCTCAGAAACTGCCATTGTTGCTGAAAATCAAGTAAAAAAAAAAAAAAAAAAACGAAAAAAAAAAAACGTAACACTTTAGTATAGGGACCAATTCTCACTATTAAGTTGCTTATTAAGCATGCATATTATTAGCATATTGGCTGTTTATTAGAACTACATAATGTTAACATATATAACATTAAATACTAAATAATTTAAAAAAATATATATATATTTTGGTGACACTTTTATTTAAGTCCAGCTCTCGCTATTAAGCAAATATTAAATACAATTTTACCTCAATAAACACCTTATTTGCTGCTTTATTAATAGTTAGTAAGGTAGTTGTTAAATTTAGGTATAAGTAGGATTAAGGATATGTAAATTGTCATGCAGAATATTGCAGACATTGTTTCATGAATCAGCGATTTGAGTGATTCAATGACTCACCCATAAAGAGTCAATTTGAGTCATTGTTTTTAAATGAATCAGTTGAAGTGATTTAAAGCTAATGTGTAATTTGTGAGAAGAAAATGCAATTAAGTGATAACGCAGTCATGGCGTCTCAGAGGTCTTTGGGAAGGTCCCGGTAGGACCCAGTCGACTTCATATATGTTAAAGTTGAAAGTTATCCAGTATTGTGCCAGGCTCTTACAAAGTTGCTAGACTGCTGAATTTTTTAGAAGATGTTATGCTTAACCTCTTTTTTGTGTGAAAGTACCCTAAACCTCTTTTTGGCAGGCACTTTGGCCAAGGCAATGTTTTGCATGAAGTAAACCTCTCAAAAACATCCTTTGAATCCCAAAACCCTTTTAGATTCCTGTTTTGGAATACCTGTTCTTTTTGTGTTAATGTTGCATGAATCATTAAAATACAAAATAGGCTACGGTGCATTGTAACTTCATTCTGACCCACTCATGCCACGCCCACTCTGGCTCAGAGCCCATGAATCACCTATAATCTTGTTGTCTCTGCTTTATTTAACATGGAATGTTTAGGTCCAGGTGAGATTACAGATGTGAGTGTTGACTCAGTCTCGTCCCTGCTGATCTAAAGGTAATTGTGTGCCTCTCCCGCTCGGCTCCTCCTCCCCGCTCAAGGACGACACAGCTGGAGGCGTCCAGCATCAGCCATTGTGATTTCCAGCAATGGCGAATGGAAATGGGGCTTCCTGCAGCCCTTGTAAAGAGCAGTTGGACGCCCTTTAGATGTGCCCTTGACAAGACGTCCAAATAGACCTGCCACTGCGTTATTGTGTTACTGGCACCCTACAATGACACGATACACACACACACACACACACCTTAGATATTATCTTAATAGCAGGGACTCTGAATGGACAATCATTTGCTGGCTTTGTTTCCTTATTTTTGCATCCTTCATTCTTGTTAAGTAGGTTTAAGATATGATTGTTGGATCTTTTGAAGGGGAAATTGGCCATCACTGTCTATTTCTGTTTCTTACCACTTTATGTTTAAAGTCAACGTGAAATCAAAATTGACCCTATTTACTTCCTCAATAAATGTCCCTGCTCTTATTTTGCATGTTTCATCAGTACATGTTATAACAAAGGGGGAAAAATACTTTGTTATCTTTCATCAATAACTTGCAGTATCATATTAAATTAATTTCCTTTTTAGAAATTGTCACTTATGGAAGGTTATTGGTCAGTGATAACCAACTTGTAAATATGAACTAATAACCAAATAGCTGTTTTAAGCATAGCTGTTTTTAGGCTGCTGTTGTAAATATACACAGTGGTTTAATACAATTAGATATTTTAAAGTTCACAGCAACAATAACAAATTACTGTAAGATATTTTACAAAGAGATGTTCAAGGGTGCACTTTAAGCTTTACCTTCAGCTTACCAATTAAATAAATAAAACTCTGCCTCACATTTTTGGGAGGAAAACTAAAACAGTGAAAAATTACAGTGTGCACAGACTTGCTATGGCAAATGTTTTCATATTTCATATTTGCTTTTGTTAACATTTTAGGTTTAGTGTAGGTATGTTATTTCCAATCATCATGGAGCATTAATCTTGTAGTGCCACTCACCAGACACTTTATTTCCAAACTGCTGTGATACATACAGCAGCCAATATTGAAAATATTGCCAGATTCACGTAGACCTGTTTTGGGTAAAACTGCATACAATTTTAGCACCACTCTCTAAACATTTCACTGTGAAAGTGTCAATAAAACATGCATGTTTTTTCCAGTGGTTCTTGGTTGGCCAAGTAGTCCTTCACAATCGACTGCAAGCTTAGGTCCGTTCTGCTTCAGAATGTCCACTTTTCATAATCCAGTCAGTTCCCAAGGGATTAAATAAACCCCTACTATTTTTTTTTTCAACTTCATAAAAATCATTCTTATTTATGTCATGCTATCAAAATAAAATGGGTTGAGAATGCCATTTTATGTTGACTTTAATATCTATATTGCTGCTAGTGTTTTATCTGCAACTGTTTTCTTCTCAGATGAGTCAAGAGACTTCCTTTTATTTGCTTCGTACAGTTTATTTCTTCCAAGAGAAGAAAGAGAATCTTTTCTCCATCTCTTAGCTGTTGATTTCTCATCACCTGCCTTTTAAAATTCATGCAGAGAATCAGAGACAGGAACACGCTTCTTATAGTAATGTATTCATTAAGCATCAGTTTCCTGTTCAGTCAGGCTGGTGTGATGATATAAGCCTGCCTTGCTCGCAAATGAGTCCACTCAATGGCAAACAAGGACAATTATTTTATTGCCTCGCCACTCTCCCTGCCAAATGTTTGATCAAAAGCTGTGTCAGCATCTCTTTTAGATGCACTCCACACATTCTTTGTTAGTAATAATATCATTATGTGTCACTTAATAATCTCTGTATATTTAAATATGAAAAACCCACTCTAGTCTGGCATTCTATGACTAAATATCCCCTTTATTCACAGCTGTTTATGACTGCAGACTCTACATCCTTCTTATCGCTAAGGCACGCAAGTGCTTTATTAGCTGGTTGTTTGGCCAAGCGATGACCTCACTGTACTGCCAGTGCCGAGTTAGCAGAGCAGAACCACACAGTGAATATGCTATAAAGCCAGGGGTTAATAAACAGCCCAGCGTGTCTGATCCTCGGTGTGTTGAATGGAGCCATCAGTAACTCTGTATCCAAGTACCATAATTCACCCCTGCTCTTGGTCCTGTGAGGGCACAGCTCAGCACCCCTAGAGAGCTCATTACCAGAGCTGCTCACATTAGCCCTGTAGTAACCTTCCCCAACCTGGCACAATGTCAGCCCGAATAAGACTTCCAAAATGGCCTCCGGTCCAACTGATGAATAACGCGGCCCTGTGAGAATGAGAAATGGAAATAAAATACTTATTCTATGGCTTGGGAGGAAATAGGACATTTGAGTGTCGTTAGACTGGGCACAAACACACATACAGAATTTCCACCTGCCTTTTATCCTCCTATGGGCTTTTCACACTTGAAATATGGTTATCTTAAACATATTTAGGGGCTAAGCTCCAAAGGTGCGATGGCACCAATTGTATCTTTTGGCATTCTTTTTTTTTCTTCTTCTTCTTCTTCCACACTTTAGCCTATGGCAGCCCAGTGAATCGCTTGTGGGAAAGTTGTGAAATTTGTCAAACAGATAGAGCACAGTCTCAACATTATCTATAGAAAATTTGGAGTCTCTAACTCAAGCTCTCTAGCGCCACCATTCGTCCAAAATTGCACTCATATTTGGCACACAAGGAAAATATTTTTTCCTCTGAATCCTTGGCTGAATCCTGGATCCCTGAGTCGAATTAATTCAAAAATGTAAATCGTAAGGTTTAGTTTTTTCGCTATTCGAACTCATCCTAGATGGTTTGTCCTTTTTTTTCACCAGAATTTGATCAGCTCATCTTTAGACTATGCTGGCAAAAATGTATGGAATTCAAATTGATTTGTCCAGCCGTTCTCAAATAACGCACAAACAAATTCTACGAAAAGCACATTAAAATGGATGTGAGACTATATCTCCACAATGGTTTGCCGTATTGAGACCAAACTTGGTGTGTTATAACATGCATGACATGAGGCTACCTGCAGTGTTTTAGCGCAGGGCCCCCTAGTAGTCAGGAGATACGAAAAATTGCTATAACTTCCGAATGGATTTGACCTTCTGAATTGCTTTTTCAGCACCATGCCCTGAGGGTACTCAAAGGGTACTCTGATCTTCTTCAGACCAAGCTGGCAAAAACGTATGGATTTTGTAACGTGACATACAGCCAAGTATGGTGACCCATACTCAGAATTCGTGCTCTGCATTTAACCCATTCAAAGTGCACACACACAGCAGTGAACAAACACACACCATGAGCCATTTATGCTGTGGCGCCCGGGGAGCTCGGTGCCTTGCTCATAGTAGTCATGGTAATGCCGGCCTGAGACTTGAACCCACAACCTTAGGGTTAGGATTCAAACTTTCTAACCATTAGGCCACGACTTTCCCCTTGTGTTGATGTACAAAATGGTTTTCGTTTTGCGCATAAACTGCATGCCAAACTTCATCTGAGGCTGTATCTTTGCAAAGCTTTGACATATTTACACCAAACTTTATATATGCCATTGTCCCGTCACACTGACCAGGCCACATCACTATGGTAACAGTACCACCTACTGGTCAAGAGTGATAAACCATTCATTAACCATTAATTATGAAACTTCCCCCCCAAATAATTTATTATTGCATTAGCCTATTATAATGACACTGCTCTCAAATTATTCCTTTAATTATGCCAACAACACACATTCCGATTATGCCATAGTCAGCTAAACTTCCTGTCCGCCATTTTGATTTATGTTGAAAACCTACTTTTTTAACGTCTCCTCCACCGTTGTTCCGAATTTCACCAAAATCGAATTAGATCATTATCACACAGTGCTGACAAAAAGCTATGGCTTTTTGATTGAAAAAAACTGTTTTTGTATAGCATCACTACAAATTTGACACACAATGCCAGATTATGTATGAGGCTGTATCACTACAAATATTTGACATATTGACACCAAACTTGGTGTGTGCTATTGTTACCTCACACAGAATACACCACATAGATATGATAACAGCTCTACCTATTGGTCAAAAGTGATAAAGACAATATGAGAAGTTGTGTTTGATTTTTCAGCCATTTTGCTTCAAATCATCCTAAACTTGCTTTAATTAATCATTGTTGCAATTGGTCTGATGCTCCATGCCATGCAGGGCTCCTCAATTTGCCTTTGGAGTGCTTGGCCCACTTAATTCCCACTAGTTCCCACTTAAAACTTAATGCCCAGGGACTACGGGTGAAAATTAGCTCTTGAGCTAAAACCTGGTACTATGCATCTCTCCCTTTGAGGTTAATGTTTATTGTACGCTGTCCCTGTTTCTTTAAATAAAAAAAAAAATAAAAAAAAAAAAAAAATTGCTGCTTGCAGCTATATTTTAATTTTGTGAATCCAAAGCTCATTTTTGCATTCCACCCAAAAACCATTCATGGATGCTTAGTTGCACAAATGTTTCATACATGGTTTTGATATCACAACATTTATATATAAACAAATTAGTATTCAGTAGCTTGGCCAGACCAGAAGATTTAAGTTTATTAATTAAGTTTATTATTTTTTTTTATTTAGCAAGGATGCATTATATTTATTTAAAAAAGGATAGTAAAGGCATTTATAATGATACATAAGATTTATATTTCCAACAGCCTAAATGCTATTCTTTTAAACTTTACTCTGAACAGTAATATTAGTGTTGTTTTACAAAGTTAACATATACTTTAAGGAAAGCAGAGTAGCAGAACAATCAGTTTAATCCCATAATTTAACTAAATTGTTTGCTACTGTACTTTTAAGATGTCAATCTTTAGAAAGAAGGTGGAAAATGGTCACATTAAACAAAAATGTGACTGTTTTTGATGGAAAAACCTTTACTCACACATAATTGGACTTCAGGGAAAGAAATGAAATGCTACATAAGTTTTAAAAAATGTCATTCTTCATAGCTGCATTCAAGTCTCTAATGCTTAACTAAATACTTGAAATAGTGGTTTTTAAATGTGGTGGTTGATGTGCTGCATATGTAAAACTGCGGCTGCAGAGTTGGCACGTCTGCATGTAGTTGTAGTGTATAACAGAGACAGGCATTGCATCCATCAGTATGGCAGGATTCAAGTTGCATAAGCTGCATTATTTAATACACTGCAATGTCAAAAACTGTTACTGACATGAGCAGGAGGCCGTACTCTGGCTGAGATATGTTAGCTACTGTAAAGTAAAAATATTTAGAACTAGCAATCTGAATAACAATTTAATGGATTATTGAGATATACTGTCAGGCAAAGGTTTGGAAAAATTTGGATTGATCATGTTTTTGAAAGTTGCATATCAAGACTGCAGTAGTCTTTGCTGCTTAATATTTTGTGGAAGATGTGATACTTTTATATATAAGTTTTATTATTATTATTTTTTTTATATTATAACTGCCTTAATGTCACATTCGATCAATTTAATGAACTATTGCTGAATATTTTTTTTAATTATTATTCATTTATTTTTTTTACTTAACCCAAACTTTTGAAAGGAAATGTATCATCCCAGCAGGCACACAATGCCATTATAATGCCAGGTTGACATTGGACATGACATCAGAAAGACATTGCATTTTGGTAGAGAATGAAAATTGGGTTGAAATAAGTATTTAACACCAATTTGACATTGATTTGTCAATTTGGTTACACAACCTAAAAGCAACAAATGTCAACATCAGCTGACATCAGTGTCTTAGGACATTGTCATGCAGTGCATGCTGGGATGGTTTTCATTGAAATATTAAGCAGCAAAAACAGTTTTTAACATTAATAGTAATAACAAAGGATTCTTAAGCCCCAAATCAGCATATTATAATGATTTCTGAAGGATCATGTGACAGTGAAAAGTAGTGGCTGCTGAAAATCCAGCTTTGCACTACAGGAATAAATTGCATTTTAAAATACACTAAAATAGGGAACAGGCATTTTAAATTGTAATTACTAATGTCACTTTATATGTATTTTTGAACAAATAAATGCAGACTTGGTGAGCATAAGAGACATCTTTCAAAAACAACTTGTGTCCTCCAGTGTTGTTACTGCATATACATATATTTGAAGTGTTCGCATTAATGTTTGTGTGCTTCTGTATGTGTGATGGATTGCTAAATCTACTTCCTCTGTGTGTGTATATGTATGTTTGTGTTCAGTGGACGGAGGTTGGAGCGAGTGGAGTAAATGGTCGCCATGTGGAGCCGACTGCACCATGTGGAGGAGCAGGGAATGTACCCAACCAACACCCAGCACGGGTGGGAAAGAATGCCAGGGGCTGGATCTCCAATCTCTCAACTGCACCAGTGAGCAGTGCCCACAGAGTGAGTACCACCATCTCTGTCCCTTGATTTATCAATCGATTAAAACACAGGCTTCCTTTATTGATCACTAAATGTGGTGTGAAGCCTAGGGTGCTTCGGTGAGAGTCCCATTTACTAGTAGACAACAGGAGGGAAGAATCTGGAAGGGCACCTTGGAGGTCTACATTAACACCACACTTTGTTTAGTATTTCAGGCTGGGTTTGTGTATCGTTGAGTCGTGTGTTTTTCACAGGAAGGTCACTTTTCCAGATCAGAGAATCTCGAGTTGTCCAAGGTCTTGATGCCCCCTGGGTTACATTCCCTCTGTTTGTTTTCCAGCTTCTCTTTCCTCACACAACCTTTCCCATTCCTGTTGTTTTTCTGTTCTTTTAATCATTTTAAACCTCTCAGTCCTGCAGCCGCTGTTGCCATAGTACCACAGCAGCACTCACATGGGCGTCCTCAGGACGACGTTATTGTCGTTCTTCCGATGATTGTTTTTGATATCAGAGCTTCTGGTGGCCGTTATCAACTGTTTCTGTGAGAAACGATTGGTTCGAACAAATGCCAGAGGGCAGACTATGGGGAAGTCATAGCTCTGTGTGATTTCAGGATGGTTCTGTATGACTTACAGGGGGCAGAAGAGCTTCTGGAGCAAATGGTTATGTGCTTTCAAAGCTTTACAGTCTTTATGTGCTAAAAGTGTTGCAACTAGAAAGAATCCTGCTTGAAATATGACTTTTATATCTTGAATTGTTTGCATTGGCCAGATGGTGATTTAAAATGTTATGTTTTTCTCTTATGCTCAAAAAGGCTGCATTTATATGAAAAATGCAGAATGAAAACAGTAAAAACATTAGTTTATTTTGTAGCTTCTTATTATTTATTTGAAAGATGCATTTCTTCAGTATTCAGACTTACACGTTCCATTAGAAATAATTCTATTATGATGATTTGCATATTACTTTTGTGTTGCTTAATATTTTTGTGAAACATGATACTTAAGAAACTATGATTCTTTGATTAATTTGACCATTTAAAAATCACAGTATTTATTTGAAAATTAAATATTTTGTTACATTATAAATGTCCTTGCTGCAGATTTTGATCAATTGAATGCATCCTATTTCTTAAAATAAATAATTAATAACCAAACTAACTTACCGATTACAAACGTTTGAACAGTAGTCTATATGCATAAATTAAAATTAATAAATTAAAATAATTGTTACAAGTGCAAATAAATGATGATATAGTTAAGCAATATCCTCTTGGATTGTGATAAACAGTTTGAATTTGTTTTAGTCTTTCCTCTTCTTGGTACTGTAGGTACTGTATTCCAAAAATACTATAAGTTGTATAGTACTGTATCAAATTGATACAGTTCTTTGCACACAAAAAGTATTCTTATAGCTTCATAAAATTAATGTTGAACCACTGATGTCACATGGAGTATTTTAACAAAACCCTTACTATGTTTCTGGGCCTTGAACGTGGTAGTTGCTTTGCTCTCTATGCAGGGTCAGAAAGCTCTCGTATTTTCACAAATATTTTAATTTGTGTTCCGAAGATAAACAAAGGTCTTAATGGTTTGAAACGACATGAGGGGGAGTAATTAATGACAGAATATTAATTTTGGGTGAACTATCCCTTTAACACATTAGTTGTTCATAGTCAGTGTTGAAGTGTCTGCGTTGACTTACTTGCAAATGTTTGGCCATATCATATAATTATTCACCCTGTCTGTCATTCAAAGCACTTTGTGTGAAATCAGCTGTGAGGAACCACAGTTTAAAGGCCTCCCGTAGAGACAGCAGAACAACAGAAAAGAGCTGTGCTTTTAATGTCTCGCCCTGTAATTTACCCACTGGTTATCATAAAATGTGGTGGTGAGTCGAACACTTGTTCTTTATTAACAGTTAATTTGGGGCCGTTTCACTCCCTTCCGAAATCAGGGACTTGTCTCAGCAACTCGCTTCACGCACTGTTCCGTTTAATCTCACTATGGCCTCGGCTGTTGCTGATACGGATCGTCGACAGAAAGAGACAGAGATAAAGAGAGGCAGAGTGTAAGCAAACACTCCCATTAGTATGTGCAGAAGTAGAGGTAAAGAGTGAAGAGTTTGTATTCCCCATGCTGTGAGTCGATACAGTTCTAGAATCTTTAGCGTTTCTACTAAGGGCCACATGGAGGCATGTCCAATCATAGCATCATCTCAAACCTCGCCAGCATATCTGCAGCGTTGAGATTTTACGTGCACAAAATGCCAATGTTGCAAACAGTAACGAAATAAGGAAAATCCTAAATATTGCTACCCACCAGAGGAGTCCAAGACCTAGTTCTCATCATTAGATGTTTACGTTTCTCTGTTCTGGGAGGTTATTAATTGGCCCACATTGCTCAAATTAAAAGCGCAGAAGCTGGTACGATGGCAGCCATGGGGAAATTTGCTCAGCTGTGGGTCTGGCCAAGCAGATGGGCATCAAAGTGTTGTATTTGCATCCTCTTGGATCAAAGTGTCAGGATTGGCATTTTTTTTATTTTAGGGTTTTTCTGCACAGTTAACATACAGTAGTCCCCCCTTTTTTGCACTGAGGTCAAATTGGAGTCCTTCCCCTCGTTCTTTAGGTTTTTGCACCTTTCAGATTTTAATCTGAGCCCTCCCACACGTCATTTGCTAACTCTTTAAAGCCCACACTTACAGGCACACTGAATAGGCAAAAATCCTTTAAAATTGGAATGCAGACCGCAGAAAAATTATTGTCCCAATCTGTTCTCAGCAGATGTCTCTCGCCAGACAATAGACCTGTTTTATACAGTAATGAGCAGAAAATCCTGCCTGCTTTGGCTACTCCTCTGCACAGGAAAGGCTTTTTTTTTTTACCCTTCCTCCGAGGGTTTAATTAGTTGTTAGAGAAAACTCTTGTTGAAATAAAAGTAGCATTTAGTGTCCTCGTAATTCAAGGTGGAGATTAGCCCTTGAGCACCTGCTATGGGTTAAAAGCACAGAAATCCAAAGCATCTGTGTGATTTGTCTGTTTACTTGAGGATGTGTTGAGGAGGACAGGTTGATTCTCTGTCGATGTCCTTCATGCTTCCACCATGCATAGGCCTTAAATAGAATCACTGTTTTTGTTAAGTATGACATGTTTCTAAATCAAAAGTGTCTCTTAAATTGGTCCTTGAAAAGACATTCCCATAAAAAGTGATCGCTTTTCAAACAATTCTTGAGTTATAATTGTTAGTGTAATAATAATCTGTGATTTCATGTACAGTCTGCACTAACAGATCTAAATCTGTTAATGCAAATGCACAAAGCAGAAGAACAAAAATGCAGCTTTTTACCAGGGAATGAAAATATTTATATTGGATGTATCTGTTGGGGCAGGGTTTTTAATAATAAATATCTAAGGTCTCCATAAATATAACTTACACCAAGGCATGGTGAGATGCTCATAAACTGGTTGATTTTTTTGTTTGTTTCTAATCATGGGCCTATGTATACAAGGCTATATATAATGACATTCAATTCACATCATATGTATGTATGAAAATTAACCATATGTATACACAGTTTTAGCAACACTGACTTTTTATTTTATGCAATTATCTACTTTATTTGTACTTTAAATATTAAATACCAATATATAGTTATATTTGTATATCATGAATATGCCTACATTATTTTTTTTTATACCAGTGCATTGACAATACAAGTAATATTTTATTCCAACTCAATTATGCAAATGTATTTTAAGTGGAAAATAAAGATGCATATAATAAGTCCTCTATTTTAATATTTCTAAAGACTAGCATTGGGCTTATAGCAAATTAGTTAAAAGGGATATTGTTTCCTGGAAGTACAAGGGTGTTTATTCAAAATCACGGTCACCAAATGTTAATTTATTAGAGGTGTATATTGTTTGATTTTCGCGAATCGGTGAATAACTACAATGTGGATGCTCCTAACCTCCATTCATATAGTCAGGATAATTAACAGCTTGGCGCATCGCCACCTGGTGAAATTACACCCAAGTGTTACTGGGTAAAAAGTAATGATGGGAAGGAAAAGTCATGTTACTGATAGGCTAATATGTGGAATAAAGTGAGTTAAGTCATATTTAGCAATAATGGAAATAACATTGTAACATTTGGGTTGAAATCAGCTCTTTGTCTTTTAAAATAAGGGCCTAATTCTTTAATACCTGCTTTTTCCATTTTGTATGTTAACCACTGTGTGATAAGATTCATCGGATACAGTTTTAGACTTTTTTTGATGACCTTATGACCTCCACGTTTTTATTGTCATAAATAACCACAAACCAATTTACACCTTTCTTTGATATACACTTCCCTGCGCCACCGAAAACCAGTGTTTTATCAATACTAGCACAACACAGACAGTAGACCTAGCATAAACTTCAACA
>NC_068409.1:14102265-14134516 GCF_023724105.1 Carassius gibelio
ATGCTCAGTGTTATGCCCTATATGCACAGCTGTGACTCTACCCCAGAATTCAGGAGCTTCAGCTGAGCGATTCCTCGTAGCTTTCAGCATCTAAACAGGCCCGAATACACCTCTGCAGTCTCTCGTCACAATACAGATCCACTGGTTCTGTCCCAGCGGTGAGCGCAGACACCTCTACCACCCAGCAAATCAGCATGCCACAGAGACAACCTTCACAAATCCCATTTCCCACCGACACAATTGATTAGAATAATTTTGGATGTGATTGTCTCTGGGTACTTAGCCATAAAGCTGCAGGCCACAACGAGAGAGGGCACATGAATTTATGTGGATTCATAAGGAAATCTGCTTTGTGTCAAAAATGCACACACTCTTTCCCTCTCTCTCTCTCTCTCTCTCTCTCTCTCTCTTTTTGGAAGGAAGTGTCTTTCAAAATCGTGCCCATAAATTCAGCAGCTTGAAGAATGCTGATGTAGCAGGCTGCCAGCAAACACTCCTGTCTTTCCAACTGCAGTACAACCCACCGAAGCACAGATATGATTACCTTTTTAAGGAGGCGGCAGTAAGGAACCTGCACATCTACTGAAATGTTTCCCAGCAGTTAATTCCCTTACACACAATGCAAGCCAAGTCAGGTTTAGGTAATTCTGTTTGCTAATAATTGTATGCTTGGAAAAAAAACAACAACTGGCATCTGGCAAAATTTGGTTAGCATCAGATTACAAAGTAATAAGAGGGAAGAACAGGTATTTCATTCTAAAATTGACATTGAATATCACTTTGTGCATTTTTAAATGATCTATTTAGGCTAATTTTTAAAGTGCAATACTGCATGAATTATGCTACGGTATATATCATTTTTTACATTTTATTATTACTATTTTTCTACGTGAAACACACATTACAAATGTAAAATATTTGTGGCTTGACCTCATTTACCTCAAAGCCTGGTTCGTTTGACTAGTGTGATCAGTCCGTTTAGCAGACCCTGACTCAGCTGGAAGAGGTGGGCCAGAGCACGGTTCAGTTATATATAAATCAGTGAGTGTGAGCGCTAACCGCGCCGGAGCGCAGATCTTCTCATATGTGCTGCAAGATTGCGTGAATATTTCGGATATTTCTGAAATTTTCTGAGTGGCAAAAGCGGTAGATGTGGAAAGCAATATATTCTGTATAATAATATATTGTGTAATATATTGTGTAACCAATATTTTATGTGACTGTTACTGACACTTGTGTCTCTTTTTCTGTCTCTGCGCAGCGGCATCCGGTGCTGAGGATGTGGCCTTGTACGTGGGAATCGTGGCGGTGGCTCTTTGTCTGACTCTGCTGCTGATTGTACTGGTGCTGGTCTACCGCAGGAAGAAGGAGGGTCTCGATGCAGATGTGGCCGACTCCTCCATCCTCACCACTGGCTTCCAGCCCATGGGCATCAAGCCCAACAAGCCAGGTGTGTGGGCACCGCGCAGGGCCGCCCGCAGCAGTAGGCTATTGTTTCTCTACACTATCCACCCCTCGTCACGGTGTTTCACACCCATCCTTTTATCCCTGTGCCACCTGTGGAAATCACAACTCACAGTCTCGCAATTGTGTCCGTGTGTGTGCAGTGTTTACGTTAAATGGCAGTAGTCATAGTTGTATGTGTCATCTTCACAGTTGCAAACGATTGTGGTGGTTTTACTTAAATCATCTTTGAAGTCATAAGTGAGAGGAGACCTTCACTCGTCCGCCTGCTACCGTGGGAAGTGATTTGGTAATAGTAGCATTAAGCTGATTTCCATTGATCCTCCCACGAAACAAATCTGCCTACTGCTGTGCACTTTTATTTTTACATATGTAAAGTGTTTAAAGTGGGGGGGGGGGGGAACGAGAGCGGATCGCAAAGTATGGAGTTGGATTTTGGGGATTTGAACCTGAAGAAAGTGTAAACAGAAAGTGTAAAAATAAATTCAACCATGACTGCTAGGCTTTCTTTAAACCCTGTATGGAATTGATTGTGGCTGTTAAAGAGGAGGAGGAGGCATTGATTTATTTACGAGTGAGTCTCTCTCAGTGCTGAAGGCCCGGCTACATCCATGGATTTGTGCATTTGCACTGAATTTCAATTTGTGTTGTGCACTTTTAAGCACTGCGACCTTTCGAATAGTTTTTCACTTGCTTCTTTCTCTCTGTTCCTACAGAAAACTCGCATTTGCTCACCATCCAGCCTGATTTGACTACCACCACCACAAGCTACCAGGGAACACTGCGTTCTCGCCGCGAAGTCACCGGAAAGTTCTCCGTGAGCAACGGCCCCCTCCTGGAGCCTCTTCCTAACGGCTCGCACACGCTGCACAACGGCAAACTACCCAGCGACCCCAACGACTTCATGAACCGCCTGTCCTCTCAGACGTATTTCAAAACGCTACCGAGAGACAACGTAAACACCTCTTACGGAACTTTCAATTTCTTGGGTGGTCGCCTAACCCTCCCCAATACTGGTAAGATTAAACAGTACATCATTTTTTTTTTTTTTGTGGTTAGTGTTGTGAAAGAGCTCTGGAGCTTGGTTAAACTGCAGCGTTATTATACCGACATGGCCCAAAATGGAAGGGTGAAGTGATCCAATTACACGGCAATCCAAGCAGTTTTATGTAAATCGGGACACGAGTGAATGCGAACACCTTCTAAAGAGGTTTTTTTTTGTAAGTAACGAGGCAGAGCGGGCAAAGAAGCGCTTCCATTTATATACTAATGATTGTGTTATGACAATGACGACCGTTTTCCATTTTGGACAAAAATAGCTGTAATTGGGAACGTCTTGTTTTATTTTTCCCATTCTTATTTTTGAAGGATACCTCACTGCATCTTCTCCGAGCCGAGCCAGTGACTTAGTTGTCAGCCGTGGCACTGTAAGCCGATATGCAGCATGCGCATTCATAGTGCCTGCAACTCTATCCACTCCAAGGACAACACCAGAGTATATTCAAACCAATTAGTCTCCTTAATCACAGACAGAGGGTTCATCAGGCTGTCACATTATGAATCACTCGCGGTCAAAGAGACAGCTCACGAGGCAGTGGAAATGAAATAACCAGGGCAAAATATAATGCCTGATACCTGTTATCCGTGACTATTGTGGGGATGGTTTATGGCTTATGCTGCTTTTATGCGTCCTTCTCAAATACGACAAGTTAGACAAGTTACAACGCAAATTTTATTATTATTATTATTATTATTATTATTATTATTATTATTATTATTATTATTATTATTATTAATGTTGATTTAGGGGTTGACTAATTATATACAAATTATAATAGCATATAATAGTATTGTATATTATTTTATTTTATGATTTATTTATTGCATGTATGTCATCTTCACATTTACATTTTTCAGATGTTTATTTTTTGAAAAACACATTTGAATGTAATGGAATTTGAATTAATTATTTGAGATTCAATTCTAGTCAAATAAAGAAATTTAGATTAGACTATTTAGGATTTATTTATTTATTTTACAAGGTATTCTGCAAAAGAAAAACTAGTTTTATAGCCAACATTAACTTATGAAAGTTAATTTCTATATATCTGTTATCTGTGACTAATTTAAGGATGTTTTATGGCTTATGCTGCTTGAATATTTTAATCTTAAATATAATTATTTTAAACAAGTTACACAGCAAAGTTTAATATGTAGAGTTAGGCATTGATTCATAACATAATTATATATTATAGTATATCTATTTTATTTTTATTTATTTTTTCATTTTTTTGTTTGATTTTGTTTGTGTGTGTGTGTGTGTGTTTCAGCTTCACTGTTACAAATTATTTACTAAATAATATTTAAAATATATAAAAATGTGTTAATATATGATATATAAATGTTTTATTTTTATTTTTAATACATTTGAATTTACTGAAATAAAATGAAGTTTTGCCATCCAATTCCAGTCACATAAAGAAGTTTAGATTAGACTATTTAGGATTTATTATTTCTTACTTTTATTAAGGTATTTTGTGAAAGAAAAAAAAAACTTTCTGAAAGTAAATTTACAATACATTTTCGGAAACTGCACCTTGTTGAGTGTTACAGCCAGCACACTGACTTATGAAACAATGTCAAATATGATTGTTTGGCTGTTTGCTCAAAAGGTAGAGACTGGATCTCTTGTAACTTTAATCGAATACCCCTGCTTTAGGCACTTCCTGTCACTGTCCACATCTCCAGGGCATAAAGTGAAAGAGTTTTGGAAAGAACACATGGTAGATGATATCTTTGACCTTGACTGTGGATTTGTATGGTGTTAACCACATTTACTTTTGTCACATAGAGACCCGCTGTGAGCTGTGACAAAAGCAGCGTTCAGATGGAACAAATGAGCCTACCTTGTCTCTTTTGTTCCTATTTACATTAGGAATCAGTCTGCTCATCCCGCCAGAGGCCATTCCCAGAGGGAAGATTTATGAGATTTATCTCACCATTCAGAAGAAGGAAGACATGAGGTAGGTCCCTGGAACCAATCTGAGGATCTGCCTCACAAAGAAAGCATGCACAGTTTGAATCAGATTTTAAAAAGCCCCGGCACAGAGCGTCGAAACGTAATTGAAGTCAGTCTCCACATGCTGGCGTGCATGATTGTGTGTGTGTGCACACAAGCCGTTTGCTCAGATTTATGACTAATGCTGGCTTGAGATATCAAAAGCTTGTGTGGTTGTGTTGTCTTGTCTGTTATATGTAAATGAGCCACGGGCCGCAGAGAGGGAAATGTTTTAGATTTTCCTGTCGGAGTGAAGCACCAGGTAATGTCTGGCTATTTTTTTGCTCATGCATTCATGTGGTGTTCACGACCAGCTCCCTACTGGGCTTGAATGCAGAGTGTGAAAAGTCAGATCAGAGCACCAGAGTCCTGATTAATAGTGGAACCTCATCTTGTTAAAGGGTCTGCTGGGCTTGACATTGGCCATCCATCCAGGCCCTGTTAGTTGAATCCTGACCATGTGCTCCCCCTCTGCCTTCCTCTAGATTGCCCCTGGCTGGATGTCAGACGTTGCTGAGTCCCGTGGTGAGCTGCGGACCGCCTGGTGTGATGCTCACCCGGCCGGTCATCCTCAGTATGGACCATTGCTTTGATGCATGTCTGGAGAATTGGGCCATCCGTCTCAAGAAGCAGTCATATGAGGGAACGTGGGAGGTGTGTGTTTCTGTGTGTATTTATGCCCAGCTATAGAATTAAATTTTAATAATATATTAATAGATAGTATATCATTTATTTGTTATGTTGTATTTAATGTTTTCATTATATATTAATATTAATATAAAACATTGAATGATTGTAAAACCTCACATATTGCCTTATATTAATGATTTCATACACACACATATATATATATATATATATATATATATATATATATATATATATTTTTTTTTTTTTTTTTTTTTTTTTTTGGAGGGGGGGGGGGGTGGTTATTATATATTCTTTCTTTTAGGGAAAATTGCAATTAAAATCCACCTGGCTCAAAAATCTGAATGGGCTTAATACACAGAAAATTGCTGGTAAAGCGATTATTTAATATAATTTAATAAAAAATTACTAGCGTCATGTTGATTTGAAATCTTGACAAATATACTTGACAAATTTGATAATTTGATTTATTTTCCATAAATTTCTTTACAGTAGGGAATTTAAATGTGGGGATGAAAATACATTTGAATATACAGGAATATAATATCATAATGAAAAAAATGACAGTTTTAATAGATTTTGTTCGATTTGGGGGTGAACATTTCTTGAAAGTTTTTCCCAGATTACAAATCAAGTTTCTCCTGTGAAGCCATAAATCCCATCAGCCCAATTTATCGTCAATGTGGTGGTAAATAATGATTCTGTTTTAAATGATAGTGCTTCATTTTAATTAGTTTCTTACTGTATGTAGGTAGAATTCATGCTGTACGTTCACCTTTCTTGCCCTTTCCCATCTTTTTCTCTCCCATCATCCTGCTACTGAACTGAATATCTTATGGAGGCAAATGGGCTGTATCGTCATAATCATTTCAAATAGCCTCTCAGACAATAAAGCCCTGAAGTGTCTCCATCAGCGTGCTCCTCATTTCACCTATCTCTCATACCTTCACATTTAATCTCCATTTAATTGTATGGATCTTTTCCTCATTCCATCCGATGGCCATCAGCACCCACCTTTAAACTGAGCCGGGGTGAGTCCTCCATTACGCCTGATGGCTTTTCCAAATCTGCTCTGAACCGCATCGGGTCGGTCTGAGATACATCAAGCACAAAGACAAGAAAGAGGAGGAACCTAGGGAGGAAGGGCGGAGGAAGAGAGTGAAGGTCTTCTTTCATGTTTGATACTGTGCATAAATTATTCAGGCTCCTTGGTGTGGCAGCAATGGGGCGGCAGTAGAATGAATAGGCCTGTCTTAGATAGAGGGTAGAGCAGCACTTTTAATCATCCCCTGCCCCAAATATAGCCCATCGGCGGCAGGTCGCCATTCTTGGCCAGGTACAGCAGACAAAAGAGGGAAAAAAACACAGGGAAGTTTGTCCTGGAAGGAGCCTTGGCAGACAGACTCGCAGCAATTAATTTCTCCAGAGGACGCAGATCAGCAAAACTCGAGCAGAAGAGAATGAAATATAGTCTGTGCCGTTATCGAACCGCGGGAGGATTTTTTTTTTTTTTTTTGTCATTTAAAAAAAATTATAATGAAGAAAAAGGAAAAAAGAAAACAGACTTCATTGTGGTCAAATGGAAACTGGCTAGTGCCAATACTAATTTCACTGATGAAGATAGTGGCTTATTTTATTGATTGCTGGATGTAATTTCCTGGCCTGGATCCCGAGGTGCATGACAGTAGGGCCGCCTCTCTGTATTTGATTAGATAATGGTGTGAGCGAGAGAAAAAGAGAGAGACGGTGTGCGAGGAATCTTTCTGATGAGCTTCCTGCAGAAAGTTCTGTCGCCACATATCCCACTTGCCTTTTCTCTAATTAAATCCACTCTGGGGAGCCATTATGTGATTGTATCTGACCAGAGACGGTGAGAAAACGGCACGTTTCCTCACAATAGCCTTGGCCTTTGCTAGAGTCACGTTTTCTGACAGAATGCCTTTTTCTCCTAATTTTAGTACATTTTTCTTTGCATTAGCCTATACAAGGCACACTTGAAGGCATCTTTGATTTCTGTCAGGATTCTTCCATCCAATTAAAGTAATTATCTTGCCATGCCCTGATGTGCTCCATATTGCGCATGGCAACCTGTTAATTAGTTTATTCTCCTGGTTATTAGTGGAGAAGCACCTCAAACTGTCAAACTCACCAGTTGATTAACGCAAAGCAGTGGGGTTCAAAATGATGTAAGATTGATTGTGGCTTTGCAACAGATGGAGTAATGGCTATATCTTAAAATGGCGGGGCTAATTATTATTTGAAATTTGAACAAACCCCCAAACTTAAGTATGAAACTTATCCCATACTGAACATGACCAATACTTTAAATACAGATTTTTGTGGAGAAAGTAAAGACATTTATGATGTTAAAAAAATTGTGTTCTTTTGAACCTTCTGTTACTCAAACAGTCCTTAATAAGAAGATAAGTTTCTTGATCACCAAATCAGAATGTTAGAATTTCTCATGGATCATGTGATACATCCGCTCAACCAATCACAGCGCACCACTCCACACGTTCTAAACAGTAACTGACAAGCTATGCAATATCGCTTCACTTATGAACATGATATTGTATAGCTTAATAATATTTAATAAATAATAAATCTTTGAAAATCTAAATCTGGATTTGAATTTGTAATGTTATTATAATCTAAAGATGCTATATGAAAGTTTGATAAAGAAAACACATTTTACCCAAATTAAACAAAATGAATTTATTGTGTTTTTTAACCAAACTCTTCATATATTTATATTTATTCATTTATATATTATTTTAAACAATTATTTTAAAGTATAATAATATTTCATTATATATATATATATATATATATATATATATATATATATATATATATATATATATATATATATATATATATATATGTATGTATATGTGTGTGTGTGTGTGTGTGTGTGTGTATTTTTGATCAAATAAATGCAACCTTGGTGAGCATTAAAGATTCAAAAACATTTAATAAATCCTCAAACTACTGAATAATGTTGTACTTTGAAGCAGCAACCTTAGACATATCTAGGGATCAGGATATCACTGAAACCTGAGCCAGTAAAGTCACTTAAAAATACATAGCAACATCTATCTTTGTGGCAGAGAGTTTTTCAATTGGCAGCTAGACAAATTTTATTAAGAAAATACAGAAATACCCTTTACAATCCAGAAAACAATTAAATGCATAAAAAGTATCTATTCATTCATTCATTCATTCATTCAATTGTATTTTTATTCATTTATATTGATGTTAATTGCTCCTATTCCTGTATTTAACTTTTGGTATTTTCACATAAGAAGTATGAGCTTTAGAAATTTCTGAAGATTTATTTCCTGCTTGTAAGCAGAAGAACAGGAAGCCCTGATCTCTTAGTGGGCCCTACCACATGTGAGAATTCAGGATGAACTCCTGCTATTAGGGTCTCATTAGAGCACAGAACACAGCTCATTATGTAGTTCTTTCAGTTTCTGCTCAGCCTATATCTAAAATCTGACACAGAACATCCTCAGTGCAGGAGCTGACCATCTAATCTATAACTCCAATGACACAGCCGCTTTCTGCCCTCCCCTCTGATCCCTGTGTCACTGTCTCATTGGCTCCTCAGGATGTACTTCAGCTTGGTGAGGAAGTGGTTTCGGAGCCGTACTACTGCCAGCTGGAGGCGGAGACGTGCCGGGTGTTCACTGAGCAGCTGGGCCGCTTTGCTCTGGTCGGGGAGTCCCTCAGCATGGCTGCTGCTAAACGCTTAAAACTGCTGCTGTTTGCTCCCGCCTACTGCTCTACACTGGAGTACAACATCCGCATCTACTGCATGGACGACACACAGGACCTGCTCAAGGTGAGGCCTTTGATTCAGAATATACGGTAGCCACACTCATGCCAATTACCCAGCCAACACAAGTATGCTGTATGTTTTGCTAATGTTGCCATTAGGTTTCTTGGTTTTGTTGCCGTTACCGTTGTTGCTTCCACTGTTAGCAGGGTATAATTTCTGCATTTGGGGTAAAAAAGACAGAATTATGTATTTGCCAAGAATGTTGTCTGTTCTTTCGCATAGACACGAACTGATTGGCAGTTGCCTTTAGCGGAGCCTTTATCGAATTACCTGCATTGATCAAAGATTTTTTATCTATTTACTTTGTATTACTATTATTATTATTATTATTATTATTATTATTATTATTATTGTTGTTGTTATGCAAAAATTTGAAGCATTCAAACATCACCTCCCTACAAGCACGCCCCATAGTATAGTCCCGCCCCTCACATTAATTGACAGCTTTCCATGAAGACATTGGAAATTCAATTGCAAAAGGAATTGCAATTCCATTTGAATTTTAACAGGTTAGATGCACGACGCAAAGAGAGTGAAAAAGCTAATGTGGTAATTAATATTTTTCATTTAAATATGACAGGCTCATGACTCGTACATGGGAAATGCAGTTGCAAATGTACTTTGCCTTTTCATTTGAAATGTGGCAGTTACTGTGTGTTCGCAAAAGTGAAAATGCAAAAGGTAATGAAATATTTTATATATTTTACATAACGTATGTGCCCACAAGTGGAAAAAAATTGAAAATTTAATTTGCAATTGCTTTTGAAAAAAATCCTGAATATTCTTCCATAGAAATGAAATGAAATGAAATAAAATGCTATTCACTAGTCAAGCAATTTTCTTTTTTTTTCTGTTCCTTTTTTTTCTTTCATCAGACAATCAGGGTTTTTTTTTGCAGTTCCTTCTGGCTTACACTTATTTTTCTTACGCTCCCCCTCCTAAAAGATCAGGAATAATCAAGAGCTAATGCCAAAGCAGCCTCCCCTGAGGAGCACGTCTGAGCAGACTGTTAAGATTTCATTTGCATGCCTAATTAGTAAATGAAAAGGAGAGACTCTCTGGCTGTGGCCCCTGAGCTCCACTCTGCTCTCACTGTCAAAGTAAGAGGGTCCGTTCCCTGCTCTGCCCACTCCAGCCTCTGAGAGCTTGCCAGAAAAGATAACCTGCCCTACCCAAAGCTGCCCACAGGGCCCCACTAGGGTGGGCTGTTTGGGAAAAGAGATTATAAAAGAGATGCCAGGAATTGTGGTTTGTTTAAAATGAGCTCTTATCCATGCAAAGATGAGAAGTGCTCCAGTGTATGATGGATGTGAGCACCACCCCTCTAATTCTCTCCAAAGGGTTCATGAGAACGCTGACTGTTCTGTCGTTTTAAAGTGAAGTGTTGAAGTGGTGATCCCCCCCCCCCCCCCACCACCATTTTTTTATTTTATTATTTTTTTTTTTTTTTACAGCTATTGTTGTTATTTAGAGATTGAAGGTGTGGATGGGTGATGTGCTTTTGTATAGAGCTAGGATGTTGAGCTTCTAATATAGATGCTTTTTTAACCCATGACCTCCTTTCATACTAACCTTGCCTTTGATCAGGAGTGGGCTGCTCCAGGGGAATCTTCATACGTGGACAGACTCAGTCATGCAATGCTCTCTTGTGGTGCTGCTTTCTATGAATCCACCCTATCTGCAGTTTTCACTCCCCTCATATGCACAGACTGCTGCGGTGAGCCACAATGGCCTTATAGGATATGCAGTTTTTTTACTCTGTGGTTTAGCAAGGAATCAAGTGGACTGTATGCTAATCTTTGTCACTATAGAAAGGGAGGGTTTTTGTTACAATGGCCAGAAACATACTGTATGCAAGTACATGAATGCAGATGCTTCTGCAGCTTCATGTTAAACCTGGAAATGTGCATTTTAATGTATAAAAATGCCTTTTCTGCTCTATTCTTCTAAACAAGTCTTAGTGTTTTGAGTCACTGCACCAATTAAACTTTTTTGCTGTATTCTTTATACAACATTTGATTTTTGAGTTGCTTTGGATAACAGACTTTGCTAAATGAATTAATGTAAAGAAAAATTCTAGTTTGCTCCAATTGCAACTATAAAGTAATTTTCCTGACTCTGGCAGGAATCTCTAGATTCCAGGGGGATAGCTTCTACCTCAGTCTGACATAACGACAATTATTCACTTGGCACAGCTGATTGGTTAATATCCATGTCAGCAGCCAATGAGTTTACTGCTCAACATTCAAGTACTCGGTTAGTGCTTGCTGTAGCAGATGCAGCACATTTCAGAAACCCTCCACCTTCTCCAGCTCCACCTGTATACATCTCTACTATGGGGTGATTTCATGTCTGTTATATATGGGGGTTAATTCATATTTTATATGTAGGGGTGTAACGATTCACTCGTTTTATCGATGCATTGATTACAAACCCTGACGATGCATATGCGTTGATCTTAAAACATGATATTTGAATCCTGAATCACCGATCTCGGACAGTAATCGATTTAAAATGCTAAGAATCGAATGAATCACGATAGTGAATATAAAATTAAATTAAATTAAATTACTACAAGCACGAATTAATGGAGACCTTGAACAGTGTTCGTGCCTCTTATCTCTCCTTCACGCGCTCCTCTATTACCGCCTGAGACTGTCAAAGGATTGCGCTAATGCTCAGTTCGTCTCTGATGCAGCTGATGTGTGATCTCTCCTTCACAAGAACACAATAAATAAAGAAAAAAAGTATGAATGATGCAGTGCTAATTGACATCATTTATTACACTTCAGAAACTATTAAGTATATTTTCTTCCTTATTCTGTGCAGAAATTTGAAATAATTGCTAATTACATTTAGTATATAAAACAATCATAAAATTGCCATTAGGAAAAAAATATAGATTACAAATGATTGACCAGCAGTGTATTTGATTTCTTACAGCAAATTAAAAGTAATTAAAAAAATTATTTAAAAAATAAATAAATAATAATAATAATAACAACAATAATACATAGGCTACATACATAAAATGATTGTATTTGACATTTCTGTCACTTCTGAAATGATGGCTACACCCCTTTTGTGACAAAATGTTAGCTTATGCATACTTTTACAGCACTTTTTCAGAATCTTGGCTAACATATATTTTTATGTAAGCCATGTCAAGATATAGCATTAAACTAGCATCTAACAATGGACACAATTTTTGTTGTTGTTGTTGTTGTTTTTTTCTAACCTATGGTTCAAGGCTGCCGTGTAATTTGCCCCCTGACTAAGCATTTAAAGAATTTAAGGGAAGCATTTAAATAATCCTGTGAATGCACTTAAAGAATGCAGAATCGAATTGTTATAATCGAATCAAATCGAATTTAATTGTGAATCTAATCAGATTGAATCGTTCTAAATTTGCAACAATCGTTCTTGAATCAAATCGAAAACCTACAAATCCTGAATCGAATCGAATTGAATCTTTGTCTACCCAAAGATTCACAGTCCTAGTTATATGCGCTGCAGTGTTTCCTACGTGCTCACTGCAGCATGTCTGTGGATGTATTGGCTGCTAATTTAGCAGATCTGTTCCACCAAGACCAAACATCGCCAAGACTAAACTCTCAGAGAGTTTGAAATAATTAGAATAATAATGCATAATAATAGTATAATTGGAATCTGCTACTTTGGAAAATCTTTCTGAAGCAACGATTTATGAAACTCCTCATACAGGAATCATGAACAACTGGAAAACTCATGAACAAATCATGTTAAATCATCTATCAAAAAGTTTTGGCCCCTGCTTCTTGCTACACCAACACATTCTATGCTCTGTCCCATGGGTCGCTATATTGGATATCAGCTTGACTGCTGTTATCGATAAGTTGTTTTCATTTATATTTTTACTGTCACACAGATGCAAGAATGCTTGTAAAGCAATGTGTTTGCAGTCTTGCAATGCATTGGCCAAGCATTTGTGAACTCATGTAGAGTATGTTTGTGGTCTAACAGGTGTTTCACCCCCTGAGAACCACATCCGAGTCCCTGATTGACTTTCCTTCAGAGTTGTAAGGCTGATTTATTGTGATGGAATTATTATGCTAATTGTTGCTGATAACAGAAGAGGATTTTGAAATTAGCATAGCATTAGAAGCGTCTTTCGTGACAAAGATGCATTGTTATTTTTTCATGCATCTTTCTCCACCATCATCTTGGGTGAATATTAATTGCGTTTTGATTGCCGCAGGGCTACTACATTACTTAGAGAAACAGTAATGCACCACAAATGAAAGGGACACCACTATTATTTTTAGTGGTTGTCTCTTAGAACTTACTACACTATACAAATACTTTTTCTCCTTTTCGATTTCTTTCCTATTCATTCTTTCTTTCTCAGTCATAAGCTTTGCTTATGCCTAAAACAACAGAAATATTTAATCTCCCAATTAAGCCACAATAAAACAATGTAATTGTCTTTAATCACGAGTATGACATTTGGGAGTCAGTGACATTTCAGCAGAGATGCTTTCACTATGTTTGTGAGTCTTATGGGACCAATTAGATAAATATTTAATGTACTGTACAGCTGTCTGTTTCAGAACTGCTTCCACTGCTGGTTTTACTGTAACTGGACACATCATAGCCGCTGCCCTTCCTAAAGCGCAACTACAGAACCTCTGAGAGACACTTCCTTTGATGTGGTTAATTATTGTGCTTACTTACCTGCATGACCTCCAAATATCAACCTGACCTTATTAGACCATGCTGACCTTATTTAAATCTTAGTGTTGGACCGCACAAACCACTACACCAGATCTCTGACCCATTCGTTCTTCATGTGATCTCACCATAGCATTTGATCTTTCAACGAAGCAAGATTGTCAGTGTCTGCATTCACTGCATAAAGAGCATTGAGATCCAGATTATAGTGCACGAACATGTTGCAAAAAGAAGCACCAGCAGAGGAATGTTTTGGATTCACTGGTTTATCTGGCTTGTCACCAGGCAGTGGATTGTAAAATATCCTCTCGTTTCAGAGATGAATGAGCAGTGACCTTTGGTGCCTCAAATGTTGTTTGCATTTAATCAAGACCCGTGTGATATTCTCTTCTCCCTCCAGACCTTTCAACCCAGCAGCCAAACGTCTGAGGAGCCACGTCTGGTGTTTCTATCTGCTGACTTGGCTAGAAACAAACAGGGAGAGAGGAGAGCAAGTGTTCTCATATATGACCTTTCGTCTAACGTCTGAGGATAATTTGCACGTACGTGTGTGCATTCACCCTATCGGGGGGAGAAACCAAAAATGGCGCACGGCTTTGATCACTGACGTAATGTTTAACGAGACAGTCGTCTTCATCAACCAACGACGCGAGAGAACGAGACAAAACAAAGCCTGTATGTTGCTCTGATTTGTCAAATACGTTTCTCTGGAATGCTTGTTTGGGAAGCTACTCGTACATCGCTCTTGTTTTTAGTTTATAATCAGAGAGAGGAGGCAACGGAGAGAAATATTTGAGGTGTTGGGTGGGAAGGAGAAAAATAACCTCATTACTAGCTGGAGAAAACTCACAGACATGTCTAGATGATTTACATCGTTGAAATGTTTGCCTCCATCATTCAGATCTCTTTTCTGACTTTGCTGACTTGCTCATCAGCTCAGAAAGTGCAAGGTCTGTTTTCTCACGGCTGAGAAGTCGCAGAAGACGCCATGCGGAAATTAGTCAATGTCAGTCACTTTGTTATGCTCTCATATCTTTATGCACTGTGAGACAGTTGGGATCAAGTTGTAAAGCAGACTGAAAGAAATGTCCTATTACTGCGGATCTATACTGTCATTAAAATCAAAGCCTTTTTATTTAGCTCACTGATTTAAGGTGTTGTGTAACAAACTTGTCTCAGTGGTTGTTAATTTATGGCATGCTCAGTTTGATTTTATATGGTATGATGGTAATTTCTTGTACCTTATTACTTGCAAGCCGGTGGGGACAAAATGGATAGAGCCCACTCTGCATTCATGTTTAATAGCTTTTTATTTGAATAGCTCTGAGATAGATTTACTAGAAGGAATTTATTAAGGCATTGCTCATACTTAGGGGCTAGGACTTCATCAAACTCGTAACGATAAGTACTAAACTTAACCTAGCAACTACCCAGAATCCCTTGGAAACCTCATAACAAAATGCAAAAAATAAGTAAATAAATAAACTTTTGACCGCTGTGGTTCAATCTTCTGAGCGCTGGCATTAAGTGTTTTATCTTAATGGAAGTTTGGGTCACTGTGAACTTTGTAAACACATTGCCCTTTTGCTTGAATGGTTTTTAAATGTTTAGCTTGTGTGTGTTTTTGGCGGAGGAGCGTTTGTAGCATGTGAGTTGTAGCAGAGCATCTAACCTCTTTCTGTCAAAGACGGCGAGGGGAGATAAACTATAGAAGAGTTTCTTGTATTCCCAAATGGAGGGCAGCAGTAGTCCATCAGAGCCCCTGCTCAGCACACCACATGAGCTGTCCAGGCCTGTGAGGATGAAGGGTTTGTGGGCTCCGGAGGACTGTGGCCATGCTTCCCATAATCCTGTTATCTGTCTCTCTAAAGCTTACCACTCTTCTGACCCGAAGACACCAGTGTTAAGCTGCCTATGTCTCTTCTCCATTCGTTTTTTGTATTATATCGCTCGCTTACTTGCTCTCTTTTTCACCCTCTCTTGCTGCAGTTCTTAGTTTTCCAGTGAGTGAGAAAAAGACAGGGTGGGCTTCATCCTAGGTTTTTTTTTTTTTTAAGTCAGACAAAGAATAGAACATCTTTTTTCCCAAGCATTTTATAAGTCATCAACATCTTGTCTTCATCCATGAAAACTTGACTCTGTCTCTCCCTTCTACAGTTGGGAAAATATGTATTTGATCCCCTGCTTATTTTGTAAGTTTGCCCACTTACAAAGAAATGAATGGTCTGTAATTTTTATGGTAGGTTTATTTTAACATATAAAGACCAAACCAAAAAATCATAAAAAAAAAAAAAAAACACATTATATAAATGTTGATCCCCAAGCGAAACATGAGATTTTACTTGAAGAAACCCTTGATGGCAACGTTTTTTGTAGTTGGTCACCAGGTTTGCACACATCTCGGGAGGGATTTTGATCCACTCCTCTTTACAGATCCTCTCTAAATCATTAAGTTTTCTTGGCTGTTGTTTGGCAACTCAAAGTTTCAGCTCCCTCCACAGATTTTGTATAGGATTGAGGTCTGAAGACTTGCTAGGCCACTCCATGACCTTAATGTGCTTCTACTTGAGCCATTCCTTTGTTGCTTTGGCAGTATGTTTGGGGTCATTTTGATGCTGGAAAACCCATCCATGACCCATTTTCAGTGTTTTGGCTAAAGGAAGGAAGTTCTCATCCAAGATTTTATAGTACATGGCCCCGTCCATTTTCCCCTCAATACAGTGAAGTCTTCCTGTACCCATAGCAGAAAAACAGCCCCAAAGCATAATGCTTCCACCTCTATGCTTGACTGTAGGGATGGTGTTCTTGGGGTCATAGTCACCATTTCTCTCCCTCCAAACATGGGGGTTCAAATTAATGACAAAGAGCTCATTTTTGGTCTCATCTGACCACAGCACTTTCTCCCAAGCCTTCTCTGGATCATTAAGATGTTCTTTTACAAACTTTAAACAGGCCTGTACATGTGCCGTCTTGAGCAGGGGTCCCTTGCAGGCGCTGCAGGATTTCAACCCAATGCGGCATAGTGTGTTACCAGTGGTTTGTTCTGTTACTGTGGTCCCAACTGCCTTAAGATCATTAACAAGCTCCTCCCATGTAGTTCGGGGCTGATCCCTCACCTTTCTCATAATCAGTATTACCCCGTGAGGCAAGATCTTGAACAGAGCTCCAGACCGAGGCCGATTGATGGTTGTTTGTATTTCTTCCAATTGCGAATAATCGCACCAACAGTTGTCTTCACACCAAACTTCTTGCTGATGATCTTGTAGCCCATTCAAGCCTTGTGTAGATCTACGAACTTGTCTCTGACATCCTTTGACAGATCTTTGGGCTTGCTCTTGATGGAGGGGGAGGTTGGAATGGAAGATACAGTTTGTGTGGAGAGGTGTTATACACCTAACAAACTGGCATTAGGAGTAATTTCTTAAAAAATATATTTTCCCCACTGTCTATACTTTAAAAGACTCCTTATAAAAATACAGTGTTGACCAGTTTCTGCCAGAATGGTGTAGTTACTAATGTTCTTGTCAAGGGTGTCATGCACATATTTTTTGAAGGGGAACAAGTGGCAGTTCTGACTCTCTTGGTGCCCCACACAGGCAAGAAAAGACATGACCAAAGAGAGAAGAAGATATAAAAAAAATAGAGTTCAAATCATAATAATATATTCATCTTACTGTGTTTGTTTGCTTATTATTTTAAACCATATATTGTAATTACAAATAAGTTGAAATAAAAAAGTTATATATATAATTTCTATATTAATTTATTGTTGTTGTTGTTGGATCAAAAATACTACTGTAAAGCAGATTAATTAATATAGGATCTCTATTTGTATAAAATGCTTACAGATTATTTTCTTTATTTTTTTAATATCTATTTTGTATGGTATAAATTGTAAAAGTGTATTTTGTATGCAATTAAATGGCTTTTCTTTGAAAGAAGTCATTTTGGATTGTTTTAATGAAATTCTGTGACAATTTATTAACAAGACAATGGGGTGTAAACAGGGCCAATATTTACTCAGCCTGAGACATATGTTGAAAGCAAACACACAAATGGCAAGCTCAGTTCTTGGCTGAGATGCAGCAGCGGCGGGCCAAGACTGACATGTTTCTGCTCATCATTTCGAACTGGCCTTGTTAATATATGTAGGGTGGACAGGCTGGACTGTGTCTGCATTGGTATGCATGCTCTTAGTTATTCATGATGGGATAATTGGCGTGCTCTTCTTTGTCTCCCATTACTAGGCAGCTAGATGTGCTGATAGGTCAGAATCAGGATCAAAGTCCATAAGCAGCAATTTGCAATGCTAATTTCCTCCCATAAAGTGATTGTATTTAAGAGAACAACATAAAAAGTTGATGCTTGAGGCCTAAATAAATTATCTTTTGTCGTGAAAGAGAGATTATATTCCTTTTCTAAATGGAGTGCGCTTAGCCATTGACTGACATAAGACCTAATGGCAAGAGATAAATCTTGACCTCTAACCTATTCAGTTCTCTTAAAATTCACCTCAGAGGTTGGGCTGAAGAATCATGAAAGATGTCAACGTCTCTATCTTTGCTGTGCTAATGGAGAAAGACTGTAGCTTGACTTTCTGACTCTGATAGTAAAAATGGTTAAAACTGCTTTCATTATCTCCCATGAAACCAAAAGTGGACTTTAAAGATAAAAGGGTGTTTTATACCAGAGACCAGAGACAAAACTTTAAACTGTTTTAATAAAGATACTTTGTTCTGGCCTCATTCTAAGACATAATGTATTGTGATATGCAACAAATTTATAACAAATTTAAGTTATACATAGATAGATGATTGTATATAGATTATATTGTGTAGTTTAGTTTAGCTTAGCGTAGCTTAGCTTAGCTTAGCTTAGCTTAGTTTATCTTAGCTTAGCTTAGTTTAGTTTCTTCAAGTAAGAAATGTTCTCCTTGTAAGAAACAGTGGGAAGCTCACTTGCTTTTTAAACTGTTGGTAAGCGGATAATATGGTACTTTTACAGCAGGTATTGCAAGTGAATAATTAACAGGTTCTATACCATTTTAATTGAAACCTGGCCTGCCGATACTTGGCAAAGAGTGCAGAAAATTGAATCGTCCATGTGCAGATAAAAATCACAGAGATTCTCCATCTTAATTAGAGGCGCTCTCAAACACAATTCATGTGCATCCACATTCACACAGAAAAGAATCAAACATATGGTAATTACCGCACCCCCACCTCTCTCCTCCATTTGTTGTCTATTCGTTCAAGTAGCTTTCTTTTATACACACTGCAGCCTGCTTCTCGGGAATGCTTCACCTGTTTCGTTTTACTTTAGTCCTTACCTTTGTGCTGTTGTTTTGTTAGCAAGTTTGAATGTTATGAAAGATTGCCGTCCTGATTGGGAAGGTCTGCCAGTCCTCTAACCTCGGCGTCCAATTCATCATGTTGTTTGAGCTGTAGTTCTTCTGTGCGAGCTGAGGTCTTTGATGGGAGTCTTTCAGCTTTCAGAGCCCTCTGCTCTGCGCACTCCTTTAGCATGAGAGATGTGCCCTGAAAAAGAATTGATAGATCAGCCAGGATGTGCATGGATATTATTACCTAATTCCAGATGGCCGTTCTGATGGCAACAAATGGCCTTGCCGTACTAACCCCACTGAGACGAAAACATTAGACGTGCGAGTACAAATTTCTCCTGGCACAGCCACAGAAATGAAATTAAGTGGATCTTTGATGCACGAACAATGAGCGCTTGACGAATAGCTCAGCTCGAACCTTCATTACCCCAGCACCCTTGGATTTGGATTGCGTTCGCCAGAGTTGCCGTGACCTTGGCGTGACATTAAAGCAGCATAGGGGAAACAGAACCGGGTTGCGAGGGCCGTGGCCTGACTGACTGTGCTGTGCTGTGTTGCTCCACAGGAGGTGATGCAGATGGAAAGACAGCTGGGAGGTCGACTGATTGACGAGCCTCACGTCCTGCTCTTCAAAGACAGCTACCATAACCTGCGCCTCTCGATACACGACATGCCCCAGGCACACTGGAGGAGCAAACTACTCGCCGGCTATCAGGTGGGTTTCTATAAAACACCTTCTCTTGCAGCAGCAGCACTTCTTGTATTAATTGCTACAGTGAGCTCCACTATTGCTATCGCTAATACTTGGTATTATCGGTTTTCCAAAACCCATAACCTCAAATATTAAATGTATTAAACATTAAATATGAAAAAGGCCTGGAAGATGATAAATATTCTCTAAGAAAAAAAGGTACTAATGATTTCACTGGGATGAAACCTTTCAAAATGTACACACCTTTTTACAAAAAGTACATATTAGTAGTACCTACATACAAGAGGGCTTTTCTATTTGAAATAGTTAGAGGTGGATTAGGCAGATTACGTATGCACTACTAGTGTCACGAGAACTATAAATATAAAGCATGTTTTCAAATCACCTTTGCAATTATCCATTTTCACCGATTTCAAATTTTATCATGTACTGTAAATGGGTTTTCTGTCACCATTTGACAAATTTTGCCTCATGACTGTTTATACAATGTGCAGTTTTCTGTGACAGTCTAAAGCATGTGAACCTGAGGCACGTGATTGGTTGTCTGTTGCTAAGCATCTAGTCATAGTATTCTGACACCACACCGTTTCACACTGTACATGTTTGGCACCACAGTGTAGGGTTAACAATGAAAAAGCAGTGCTAAGCCTGTTCTGGATAGTAATTTATAATACCTTTTGAAAGAGTACAACAATGACAGCTTTTGTAACTTTTTTAGTGAGAGTATAGGAAATAAATTCATATTTAGAGAAGCAATCATTCAAAATCCTAGCAACTACAAAACTCTCGGCTAACACCCATGCAGAACAATTTAGCAACCCTAGCAACCTCCCAAATTGTTCTAACATTGTGACAAAAAGTTGAGGGTAAAGTAGCTGCAAAATTGCTCCCTCTGTTTGAAATTGTTTGCCTCTATAACGTGTACTCTGGATGTTATATTTGTCTTTTTGATCTTTGTTGTCAAAGTCTTTTCTAAGCGTAATTGAAGGAGTTAGAGTTAGCTAGTCTAGTTATTTTTTCTTGGGGCAATTTTGAAGTGCTGCGCGCTGTGGCTGCTCCGAGCTTTCTAACAGGGTGTGTGATCTGGAATGTCCTCCGGATTGCTGTAATTGGAAATTTCTTTGGTTTCGCCTCATTAGAGTATTTCTGAACGTGCGGGAATGCTAAAGAAGCCCATTATAGAGTGAATTGGCGAGCAGGGACCCTAGAACGTCTGCTCTTAATAACATGCACGGCCTTGGCTACGCATTAACAGCTTCTTGGGTAAAGAAGGACTGAGAGCGCTGCAGTTTTCTCATACGCAGTCTTCCTCACCCACTCTGCCCATCTCAGGACTCTTTCCCACCGGAGGAGATTAAATATAGACCAATATGTAAATGCTCAAGGATGCAACACCTGATTTTTCTCGTATTTCCCTTACTGGACCATGTGTGCTGGGCCTCAGAGGACCGTCTCTGGATTCTGGAGGAATCTTGGCGTAAAAAGCTCCTCCGAGGATTTGTAGATGCCAGCTAACAGTGTTACAGCACAAATGTACATAGAGGAAACATTTTCTCACCTGAACGTCCCCTGTTTTTTAGATAAGTATGTTGCTTGGCTGTTTTTTTTTCAGTCTGTGTAACAGCTCCCCCATTGGAATAAACTGAGGTACTGCATATTCACTAACAACTGCGCTTATCTTTGTTTTTTTTGTGTCACTCTCCACAATTAATTAGACCGGATGAGACGAGAGCATGTTATAAAGCTAAATAATTAGTCTAATCAGACTGTCACGCTGAACGTGTTGTGTTTGATGGACTAAATGTATTGTTTTAATAAGTGTTCTTATTTTATTCGACTGTGGATATGCAGTCATATCTGCTCTATCTACTGAATTGTGCTCGTTCATAAATTAAATCCAAATCCCCGGTTGTGAACAATAAGCTTTTTTAGGATGTTCTACTGTTGTTAGAGACAAAGAAACTATTTTGCTTCTTCATTTGAAAATGTTGCCGACAATAGATTTAGAAGAGCTTTCATAGACTCGTACCGGCAGCCCCGGCATCATAAATCATCAGGTGTTGGAATTTTTCTTTGTCTGTGTCTCTTACTGGCCATCAAATTAAGCTGAATCTATTGTTTGCAAGTGGTGAACTTTTAATGAAAAGGAAGTGGTGTATTATCTACCAAGTGACACAATTCTTCTCTGTAGTTTATTTGTGTCACATGCAAAGTTTGCCAAAATGTGGAAACTTTTGGATAATTAATGTGTTGAAAAATTTAACTGCATTCTCCTACGGCACTGAAATGTGGAAATGCATATATATTTAACTCTACATTTGTAGACTTTGCATTGTCTCTGTTGATTTTGAGGGAAAAAACAGATTCTAAATAAAAGAGATGGGAAGGGAATTATAAATAGTGTGAAAGTGTGTTACTCTGAAACACACTGCCACAGCCTAAAAAAAATGAATTATATTTTTTTTTCTTTTATTGCTGGTTGAAACGATCAGTTCTGACTAGAGTTGATTTCAGAGGTGATTTGTTATGGACAGCAACAGTTCAGTGTGACATGTCTCTGGTCCTTTAGGAGATCCCGTTCTATCACATCTGGAGCGGCTCTCAGCGGACCCTGCACTGCACCTTCACACTGGAGAGACAGAGCCTGAGCACCTGTGATCTCACCTGCACGCTGTGTGTGTGGCAGGTCGAAGGAGAAGGACAAAGCATCGCCCTGGACTTCAACATCTCGAAGGTAACTGTGACCATCTGTAGCATGATATCCCAGTAAACAGTAGAGATTACAATGTTTAAAGCTCCCTCACGAGATGCCCCTTCAATGAGAATTGGAATTGAAATGATTTGATGTTGTATTGTGAGATTCTTACGCCTAAGATTCCTTTTTGATATCCTCCAAAACCTAGGTCAGTTGATCTGGAATTTATTTATTTTTTGTTAAAATGTTGAAAATGCACATACAGTTGTGCTCATAAGTTTACATAGCCCTTGCAGAATGTGCAAAATGTTAATAATTGAAACAAAATAGGGGGATCATGAAAATTGCATGTTATTTTTTATTTAGAACTGTCCTGAATAAGTTATTTCACATAACAGATGTTTACATATACATACCCCACAAGACAAAATAACCTAAAAATAACCCCATTTAAAGGTTTACACACCCTTGAATCTTAATATATGTAACGGTTTTTATATTTTTTGATAGTTGTTCATGAATCCCTTGTTTGTCCTGAGCAGTTCACATTCTTTGGTTTTCCAGCATCTTCTGCATATTTGAAGCCTTTCCAACAGTGACTGTATAATTGTTAAATTCATCTTTTAACTCTCAGGGCAATTGATGGACTCGTGCATAAATTCAAATTAGATTTTGAATTTGAACAAAAGGTGAAAACGTACTGATGCTCAAGAAGGCCACACAATGCATTAAGAGATGGGTGTGTAAACCTTTTTAATTGGATGATCAGGGTACCGGTAAATTGTACTTCATGTGTTCTGGGAAACATGCACGTATTTATGTAGCTTCTGATGTCAAATACTACATGAAAAAAAAAATGAAAATGAGAAGAATTTACACATCATCCTGTTCAAAAGTTTACAAAAGTGAAATGAATGTGAACTAAATTGAAATGTAGTCTACACATGCATATTTTAAATATTTCTCAAAAAAAAAAAAAAAAGTTTGTCACATACTACTAACTGTTTTGCAAATGATTTTTCTTCAAACTATTTGATTTTGAATTTCGTTCATAATAAGAATTTATATTGATTTTGGAATTTAAATTTCACTTTCAATTTAAACTAGTTAATTTTAAATCTAAATGAGCACACAAAAATGTATTTGCCTTCTTTTTAAATATTCTGAATTCAGTTCAATTTAGTCCTCACATTCTACAAAATATTTTTCCAAACTTATTCACATGCAAATGCAGATCTTCTCCACAGATCTTCAGAAATAAAGTCTCTGTGCAGTTGGAATGAGTAGCATGTGAGGTTAAAATGTTCTTGACTCCAGGACATCAGACCACTGGACTCTGATTTCCTGTTAATGGACAACTGCACCCCTGCCCTGGCTGGTCCGAGCGCATTCCAGATCCCTTACCTCATCCGACAGAAGATCTGCAGCAGTCTGGACACCCCCTGTCCCAATGGAGCAGACTGGAGACTACTGGCCCAGAGACTGAAGCTTGACAGGTACGATCTCTGAGTGCTAGAAGTTATTATATCTTTGGTCTGGAATGGATCATGTTCAACAAAATCTCAGGATTCTTCTTGTGGGTTGTGAAAACTGTTGTTTTTCAGAGTGCTGATATCTGGAGCAGATTGTGCGGATCTCCACTTGCATATTAAATATAGACTTCCACAGGAAATTACAAATGCAGTGATTTAATTACTGTCCCATTGAACTTCCTCCATGTAATGGAACATAATGGGCAGACTTCGTTTGTCCAATAATGTTTACTTGCTCCAATTAATTACAACTTGACATGTTGTGGTGTGTGTTCAATTAGCACACTAGCCCAAAACGATCAATTTTCGTTTACTTAGTTAAGGAAAAGCAAAGAATCCACACAGGTGGAAATGTTCTCTTTTTTTTTTTTTTTACTGAAAACACTGTCCTCATAAAATGTTTTAAAAAGCAGCGCTACTAGTGAATACAACCCTGACTGTAAACCTTTTCTCACTGAGAACAGAGAGCATGTAGAAAACAACACTTAAAGCCCCAGGCATTTGAGGTACAGAAAAAGGCCGTTAGATCGAACAACCCACTTCAGCTTCCTTCGGGAGATGCATCTCGCAACATCTAATACGCTGCAAAAAGGGGTTGCTTTGTTCTTATTGATCAGCTTTGATCCGAAAGGTTCAGCCTGGTCAGTAGAAAAGGTCACATGCAACCTGGGTTTTACCCTTTTAGAGGACTGAGACCCACAGTAGATAATTCATCAAATGAAAATGAAGGGCTGCTTTAGTTCAGGAGTTAACAAAAGGGTGTAAAGCAGGTGTTCGGAAGAACTGAGCGTTCGTGCATTGGTTTAGAATATTGGAATGGATAATACTGTCTTATATTCCTACCTGGAACAACTATGTCCAGCTAATGTGTCTCCCTGGACCAACATGCATGGATTTTCTACTCTCGCTTTGAATGGAGCGACAGAGAGGTTGATGTATTGGCTTACAATGCAAGATAAGCTTCTTGATGTTTTATTTCATTTCAGGGAGTAATAACTTATGACCTGAAATCCTGATTTACTTCTCACAATGAAACAAACCATGGAATGTGAAGCATATTCATTGCATTTCTAACATATAACAGAAAGCAATAGCTGAGTGAATCTCACAGAAAATGTCCATATCATATTTCACCTTAAAATCAAAACATGTTGTATGTGTGATTTGCATAAAGACAATGAGAATATTTATTAATTGGTGTTTATTTTGCATATTCCATTTAGTGCAACAAATGCTAGCATGCAAATCTAATATTAACTTCAACCAAAGCTAAAGATGCTGAAGTTCAGCTAAATGTATGAAGGAATATTCAATGTAAAATATAATAATATGCATATGTCATGATGCTTAAAAGTCATACATAAACTGCAATACTTTTTAACATGATATAAGACTCACTCTGTCTGTCCAGACTGCAATAGGACTGACCATTTCCGTTTTTTCTTCCCCAGGCACATGAGTTTCTTTGCATCCAAAGCGAGCCCCACATCAGTGATTCTGGACTTATGGGAGACCCAGCACTTCCACAGCGGTAATCTCAATCAGCTCGCCGCTGTGATGGCTGAGATTGGGAAGCAGGAGGCCATGATATTCCTGGTCTCAGACGGGGAGTGCTGACACATTAAAACTCTGAGTGATGGGGTGGGGGAAGGACGCGACCCTCTGCCCGCCCCACCATAGATGAGAAACAAATCAAAGAACAGGGTTTACCCAACTATATGAGGCCACTTCCCCAGTGAATAGGGAATAAAAGAAAAATAAAGAAAAAAATAAATAAAACAAGACCAGGCTCAGGAGGAACCTGGCAGGGCTTTTAGATGTACTGTGACTGAGACAAATGCCCCTTTCTCAGAACAAAAATCCATTTGTTTTGAAAATAATGGTGTATAGAAATTCCCAGATTCTGTGATTCTGGTCCTGCCCTCAATCACTGACCAATATGTACTTTCTAACCACATTTGTGTTAGGCACATTGATATATTAATATCAGACTGGAAACTAAAACGAATCGGTTTGAACGATATCAAGCGGAAAACGTACCCTATGTAGGTAAGGTGAATATTTAGCGAACTTATTCAGATTTGTGACATGCATTTTGTAAATGTGTACCATTTAGCAATATGCAAACCCACATATCGATGACAATTTCCTTTGGCCGACACGGTTCTTACCTCACAAAGCATTTAAAATTTTAGAGCATTTGCTAAATTTCAGGTCGAAAACATGAAGGAAGTAAAGCGTTTTTGGTGAGAGCCATCACTTGTTCCTCTGCCCCTGTGCACTTAACGTGTGTGTTCATGAAGCCATAAAGTCCAAAATTCACCTCAATGCAATGATACATGTTTTGATCCGGGTGGATAATCAGTAAATAAGCACAGCTTAGCTGCTGAAGAGATGGGTGATCAGGGACCTCAAAATGTTTGCCTAGCTGTTTTAAAGAACATTGGAGAATTTTGAGAATAGGGTTCAGAAGTTCTGCAAAGCATTTTTCCACGGCCGTCTTATGTCAATAGAACCCTTTTGAGACTAGAACTCTCATCCGAGTCCATAGAATCCCTCGTTTATGAAGGAGAAAATAAAAATAAAGAAGTTCCGCGTTGGAAAGGTTTTCTTCTTTTATAAACAGAAAATGCAATACTACCAAATGTTTCATTGCTATTCTCCTTCATATTTAATGAGTCTACGTTTCTCTGAAAGCCATTTTGGCTTCAGGGCAGTTTCTTAGTCATAGGAGAAAGAATATTTTCATCACCCCCCAAAAAGCAAGTGTTCCATCCAAGAAAACTTCATCGACACCCAGCAGCTGTCGTATTTTTCTAAATTCCTCCATCACACATGTGCTTTGTTTCTGCATAACTGTCACACCCTGTTGAACGGCAACACGCCATGAATGTGCATTACACAGTTTGAAGATTGTCAGATTATTTTCGTGTGTGTTTGAATGTGAGACTATTTCATTCCAAATGAAGGATGATTTGTGAGAAACTCTGGATCATAAATTGGCCGCTTTCATCTCGACCAGTAATGACGGCCATGTCTGGAGACGATTGGAGGAGTCCTGCACGTTCTCTCCGCAGCAAGTGGAAATACACAGGCCTGTTTCACTCAGCTAACAGAGAACTCAAGTTAAAGGCCAAATTGTGCACACGGTTTTCTTTTTTTTAATGCTTTTTTACCATGTTCCACTCTGTGATTTCTGTTAAACAGTTAACCAGTCAGCTATTTTCTTTTCTTTGTTTTTAATCTACAAAAGTCATCATTGTCTTGTAGATAAGTACTTTTCATGTGACGCATCTTTGCGCAACCAAAGTGTATGAGCCATCTGGATCATTTATTTCAGATTCTAACACGTTCCTAAATTCAACATGCATCGATTTTTCTTTCAAGATCTCATGACTTGTTCATTTTGAGCATTTCACTGGTAAAACAATTTACATATTTAATACAGCACTTTGTAAAGTAATTGTAAATGATATTTTAATAACAAGCCAAAAAAGACAAGTCAACTGACGTAACATTTGTCAAAGTATAACCTGTGAAGTGTTTGCCTACTGTTCATTGGTTATATAGCACTGAGTTGATTCTTTCTGCAGTGTTTGCGGTTTAGACTGTTTTCGCCATAAGTTTGTACACCGTCGTTTTGTTTCGTCCTGAGGCTGTTGGTTTATGGGTAATTGATCCTCAACACTACGTCATGAGAAAACAGACGCACCAGTAAATAATACTTCTGTCAGAGTATTTAGACAAAGATTTGGTGCAAAAATTGTCAAATTCCTAACACTCAGGTTTACAAACAGTTCAGATGAAATGGACACGTTGCGCATTTCTGAATATCTCGGAGTGCGCAACGGATTTCTCATCAATGTTGTTCTTTTTCACTGACATAAAAATCATGAGCTCACAAAGTCAGCTTGTAACACTGAATAAAGCAGATGCCATGATATTCACGAAAATAACCACCGATCTCTCTTTATGACTGTACATTTTGTCAGCCTCATTCATAGCTGTTCTGTGTAAATGAACGTGTGAGAGTGCTCTTTCGTTCTTTTTTTAACTGAAAACCGTAGAATTGTGTTTCCTGTGAATGTTCAATTCGATTTCTTAATTCAATGTTCCTTGCCTTTCTGCAAGTCAAAATGCTGTATTTATTACATGCCACAGCGCTTATGCAATTGTACAATTGTTTTCTATTACTCTTTTTCTTTTCCTTTTTTTGGTAAAGTTACTTATCATTTTTCTCGTCAATGTAAATTGTCGTCGATGAGTTTGTGGTAATAGAAAGCCCTCTTCTGCAGAAGGCTTTCTGTACTTTTTGGACAATGGTATGGATTTGTGGGTAGAATTTTGGAAATTCGTTTCTAAGTGCTTTCAAGTATTTACTTGGCCTTATGTATATATCTCTCTATGAAATTTCAGAAAAGGTATGTATAGTAATTGAACCTAAAATGGATGTAAATAAATTATATATTGTTAAAAGAGAGTTGAGTGATTTGTGCTCGCAACATCTACAATATTTCATGACACATTTTACATTTGGATCCAATTAGCAGCCTTGGGAATAACAGTGAGTCAGCACACAACAACATGACTGCAGGTGATTTATTGACTAAATGTCTCTAGCACAATTTCTTTCTAAATGATTTGCGTCATCCGACATAGAAAATCTCTCTATAATATGCACAGAAATACAGCAGTTTATCGTTCTGAGTGACACACACAATAGTTAAAGTCTGCGAAGCTTTAAAAAAAGGCACTTGATAGTTGATACGTAACACGTCGTCAATACAAAAATATAAAAAAAAAAAATTGAGCTGCTGTCTCATATATATATATAGCTTTCTAAGAGCAGGATATTGGAGTGTTGCATTTCTTCCGATTAGAGTGCAGGAGATAAGGGAATGATGTTCTGGGAAGCATCTGGTACTGTATGTAGTCTCTGAAGAAGAGCCAGTATGTTTGGAAATGCCATAAGATTATGCATATATGAGTGATATCCATAAACAGGATTGCTCAAAACCTTTGGCACACATGTGCTTTGCTCACTAGCTTGCAGAATCCACCAAAAAGGCCACAAAGCTTTAAATAACACAGCATATAAGAACAACACGAACAGGCTCGAAGTAAATTTGGCCATATAATATTGCAGGATCCATTTGCACTAACGCAGAGCATTTTTATGGTATCACAGGCCTTTCATTAATTAGAACTACCTGTCTGATTAGAACAGATGAATGTGGCGTATTTAGTATTGAAGCCATGAAGAGACCATTGCTTGGGTCAGGATGAAAGGCATGCAATCAGTGCTAATGTATTTCGGTGTAGCTGCCAGGGGCGTTTTATTCCTCTGTGGTTTGCCATTACCTTAAGTACCCTGGCACAGCAAATCAGGCAGAGCAAAAAAGTAGGCTGCACAGCATCTAGAGGATTGAGGGGCCACTTTAAGATCCTGTCTGAGTAGATCACATGCTCAATGCTTTGGCCTACAAAAAGGATTGTATGGATAGGAATACAACTAGATTGCTTCACTCATTACATGGGGAATGCTTTGTCCTTATTTGTGACAAGATTGGATAGAATTTTGAATGATAAATATGCATCAGAGTGCAGATAAGGAGCAAATCTCACAAAATTTTTTACATTTTACAATACAATTTTTGTGTGTGACAATATTTTAATGCTAATCGTTTTATTTTTTGGTGATATTTTACTATATTTTTATAATATTTTTATTTATTTATTTTATAATCATTTTTCTTCATTAAAATCAGCATACAAGTGGTACAACAAATACTATTACGACATAGAAATACTTTTATTTATTTTTGCATTAGAGTTATTTGAATTGCATTTGGAGGGAAAATGTGCTCAGCTGTCAGGGAAAAAAATCATATTCTTACATATGGTTAAGCCATATTTTTTATGCAATATAAAATGTGGTGCAATGTTGACATGTTTTGTGAGATTCACTCAGATGCCAAACTGACGAATGTCTGAAAAGTGAAATCAAAGTGAGCAGTGTAAGAGCGTGCTGTCTTCTTTGGATTGACAAATACTGCAGGTGTAGTTTTGGAGGTGGAGTGGGATGAGGAGGGACAGCTAAAATACTTCATCCAAATACTTTGTTATCCATTCCGAAATCTGGCATTGGTGGTTGAAACAGTTCACAAGCTGTTTCAAGTTGAATGACTGGCATCGTAACACAGCAAAACTGAGGCCAGTCTGTCGGCTTACTGTAGCAAGCTACCAAAAATTCAGGTCTGTGCTTTGCTGAATGACACATACTTAGTAAATGCTGATCGAAGCTGCTATAACAGCCGGTGAAAGCCAGCGGAGCTACTATATCCATCACTCTGTCAGTCAGCCATATGTTACAGGCTTCAAGTAAAGTACTTGGTCTTGTTTGGCATAGCTATAGACCCCCCAGTCTCCGGTCCGGCCCCTCCTTGACGAATTGTGGAGTCTCACACCGGAGAGAAAGCGTGACTTTTACATAGTGGCTTGTCCTTCTTTGAATAGAATGTCTTCCCCTCCAGATTGATTTGACAGATCTAAGGAGATAAAAAAGGAGGATTAAACAGTAGAATCAAACTTGTTCAATAATGACTTTTCTATAGCTGTGATTCACCATTTGCTACTTGCTAAAAGCCAATAATATTAAGAGGAGAAACATAAGCATTCCAGAGAGCATCTATAATTGGATACAAGTTTGGAGTGCAGGACGACCCATTAACGGTTTTATATATTTTTTCTTTTTTCAAATGATATGGATACTTTCATTCAGCAAAGAATTAGGGACCCTAATGACATTTGTGTTTATTATTATATGAAGTGATATTTCCATTTTGAATAAATGCTGTTCTTTTGAAAATTTTCTTGATTAAACAATCTTTTTAAAAAATATGTTTTAAAGTGACATTGAAGACTGGAATAATGGCTGTGTAATCACAGGAATAAATGACATTTTAAAATATGTTAAAATAGAAAACATAACCATTTTAAACCATAAAAAAAGTCTGACAATATTGGTGTTTTTACTGTATGTTTGATCAAATATGTGTGGCCTTAGTGAGCATGAGACTTTCAAAACATTAAAAAAAAGAAATTGGTGTATATATATATATGTATATAACCAACACTAGCCTTTTGAACAGTAGTGAATTCCTGTATTAATCTGTCATGTGAATATGATTTATGGGGTATATTCAGTGTTATTATCAGTGCATGTCCAAATGAAATTAATTGCTATCTGACACAGACTGCTAAGCTCTCAAAGAACCCTCCTTTTTGGAGACATAAAGATTAAAGTAGTGAACTTAAATCAGTAGACAGGCGAGTAAAAGTACCACACAATTTTGCTATTTATTGTGTTCTTGTGTTGCCGCTCCGAGGGGCATGAATGAAAATTAATGAACTGCTTAAATTCCTAAAAAAATGAAATAAATGGCAAGAGCATTTCCATAAGAGAAAATTAAACGGATGTCTTCGTTTATCTGGATTATGAACAAGAAAGCAGAATATTCTAAAAGCTGTGAACCACTTTCATTAAACACATTAATCCAGAGCATGCAAACATGGCCAATTTATTTGTCATTTTGAAGGGAGATATCTAGGTTCTCAGGGGCTAGAGCATAATTTCTTGATAGTGTTGTGTGGTGCAGAAAGTGCAAGATGGAGTTTCGGGACAGGTCCCAATGCATCAAAATGACTTACGGCACAGACAAAGCAAGTGTCATGCCAGCTGTAGCCCAGTGCCTCAAGGAAACGGTCTCCTGCATCAATCTTGAAGTCACAGCCATGGCATTTGGTACCAAACATCTTTTCATAGTCTGCAGAGAAAAACAAACCAACCAAAAAGGGCCTATTAAGACAGCGAGAAGGAAATGCTTGGTCAGAAATTAAGAGAATGAGAGGAGAAAGAAACATGTTATCGGAAGGAAAAATAAAGGGATTATATTTTCTCAGCCCTCACATGCTCGGTGTGTGATAACAGACACTGGTCCAGATTCCTTTATGGATTGGCCCAGTTTCACCCATTACGGAAAACTTCAAAGAGGCAGGCTTTACGTCCCGTACACAAGGTAAGTAGTTTAGACACATTCCTTTTAAGGTGCTGAGACTGCAGCAATTTTATCAAGACTAGCTCTTCATTTCAAACAGAAACAGCTGCCCATTTGCTGCTGACACAAGACCAAAACTCTTCCGAGCTGGAAAGCACCGGAGCTGCAGTACAAGCCTATTTACATAATA